>NC_059386.1:2447691-2748316 GCF_019703515.2 Myxocyprinus asiaticus
TTAGTTACGTACGTGAAAAGTCATATTGAAAAGTAAATTCTGGTAAGAAATTACTGCAAACAGCTTACGAGCTTAAAAAGCTGCTTTTGGACCTTTGTGAAGAGTTTAATAAAGTTTTTACAGATCTGGAGGACATTCAGATTTAAAAAACATCACTTTATCTCAAATATTTTATGAAAACATGTTGCGATTATGGCTTTTGGCTTTATATTGCATTTTATAGCTTCATTGCAGTGGAGAGAAATGGCTCGACGTCTTTCTGAGCTCAAACGGATGCTTTTGTGCAATTCTGTGCTGTATCATGAGGTTTTTACAGTTCTTCGTAAATGTCATTATCTCAAATATTTTGCATTGTATAGCTTTATCTTAGTGACGTACCTGAAAAGTCATGTTTTATTGAAAAGTAAATTCTGGTAAGAAATTACTCCAAACAGTTAACGAACTCAATAAGATGCTTTTGTACCTTGTGAACAGTTTAATAAAGTTTGTACAGATCTTGCGGACATTCAGAGATAATAAAGATCACTTTATCACAAATATTGTATGAAAGCATGTTGTGATTATGGATTTTGAAATTATTTTGTATTTTATAGCTTAATTGCAGTGGAGAGAAATGACTCTGCTTTCTGAGCTCACACAGTTGCTTTTGTGCAATTCAGTGCTGTATCATGAGGTTATTACAGTTCTTCATAAATGTCATTATCTCAAATATTATATGAAAACATGTCATGATTATGCAATTTAACTTTGAATGCTTTATTTTACATTTTAGTGACGTACGTGAAAAGTCATGTTTTATTTACAAGTAAATTCTGCTAAGAAATTACTCCAAACAGCTTACGAGCTCAAAAAGCTGCTTTTGGTCTTTAGTGAACAGTTTAATAAAGTTGTTACAGATCTGGAGGACATGCAGATTTAAGAAACATCACTTTATCTCAAATATTATATGAAAACATGTTGTGATTATGCATTTTGACTAGAAATGCTTTATTTTGCATTGTATATCTTCATTTGACTGATGCAAGTGAAAAGGCATTTTTTATTGAAATATAAGGAAATTCTGGAGAGATATGGCTTGACAGCTTTCTGAAATCGAACAGTTGCTTTGTGCAATTGTGTGCTGTATCATGAGGTTTTTACAGTTCTTCATAAATGTCATTATCTCAAATATTATATGAAAAACATGTCAAGATTATGCTTTTTAATTTGGAATGCTTTATTTTGTATTGTAAAGCTTCATTTTAGTGACGTAAGTGAAAAGTCATGTTTTACTGAAAATTAAATTCTGGTAAGAAATTACTCCAAACAGCTTACGAGCTCAAAAAGCTGCTTTTGGACCTTTGTGAACAGTTGAATAAAGTTTTTACAGATCTGGAGGACATTTATATTTATGATTGTTTATCTCATATAATGCATGAAAACATTTAGACTTGTAATGCTTTTTTTTTAGCATAAGCTATACATTTGAGTGACGTTAGTGAAATTTACGTTTAAAAAAAATAATAAAAATTCATTTTTGATGAGAAATGACACCAAACAGCTTTCGCTCTCAAAAAGCACTTTTTTGCCATTGATGAACTGTTTCATAAAGTTTGCACATATCTGTGTAGACATTCAGATTTCTTTTTATTTTATCTCTGTCTTAAAATTACTTATAAGATGTTGTAATGATGCATTTTGACTTGTAATGCTTTCTTTTGCAATGAATAGCTTCATTTGAGCTACGTAAGTAAAATGTCATGTTTTATTGAAAAAGAACATAATTCTGATGAGAAATTGCCTTTGTGAGCTGTTTCATAAAGTTTTCACAGAACATTCAGATTTCTTCAATAATATGACTGTTTATCTCACATAATGTGTGAAAACATAAAAGCTGAAAGCACATTGGAAATAAGCAACACAACATAAAACGTAAAACAACGTAAAACAAGCCACAGTTTTACGGAAATAGGCCACAAAACAACAAAATAAAGCCACAACACAATGAAATAATTAAATGAAAACTAAATTAACTGAACATAAATATTTTTTAAACAATGAATTTTCATTTGTGTCAGTCTGACTTATGAGGCTGCTCGGAAGAATCCACGCTCCACTGCAAGGCAAGAGAAGTTCCACGGTCAACAATTAATGGGTAAGAAATGTATGCTAGAAATGTATTTTTTTTAAATATAAAACTGATTTGATACCTTTGGAAATGTTGACGATGTAGTGAACATCAGAACAAGATGGCATTCCATGGTGCCTTTGTTTATTGCAGGGCTCTTCTTTACTGACCTAACAGGGAACTTTCTAATAACTTTAGCAAACAATAATTAAAGGTTTGGAATAAATGTTGTAAATAAAACGTTAATGGAGCATTCTTATAACATTATTTATCTTAAATAATGATCTACTAACGTTAAGAAAACTGGACATTTTCATGTTCCCACAGCCACAATGTAACGTTTGTAAAATGTTTTAAGAAAATAAATGTACTAGCTGGGTACCTGTCATAGGAATGAAAAGTGGCTACTTTTTGAATGGATGTTGGTGGACCTACACAAACAAAAGCCAAGCAGAAAACTGTCAGACACCTCTTGTGGGGCTATAAGAAAGGCCCAGCTCAACCTACACATTGAAAGGGACTTCTGATTGGTCCACGTGTGGGTTTTTATCGCCAGAATCGTTTGGGCTTATCTTGACTCCAATCCCATGATGTAAACTGAGGTGGCAATAAAAATTCCTCAGGACCTTCAGATGCAGCACCTTATTTAACTGCTCATGTGGCAGCAGTTGCTGAAACAAAGTCACACGGAAGGACAAATTCACCCGTATATATACTTGAAATCCTTGAAATGGGCACCAACTGCAACACATGCACTCAATATTCACTCACAGAACTGTTTATGTTATTAACACATAAATGAGAGACCTTGGCATTGATAATGTTTATCTAGTCAGTGCATAACAAATAATAGTCTGATTATTTATTTAATGATAAATAAGCATCTAGCTATTATCTTTTAACAGAGACCATAAAATGTTTTCCCATAAGATGCTGTCTACCATATATTTCTCTTTAATTGCTATATTCAAAAGCATTGCACTTATCCATTCTGTTAATCCCATTTATTTATTTTGTATGTATTAATTCAGTATTTTCTTATCTGGTTATTAGCTATTATTCATTAGTACTGCATATTCATTTATTAGTAGCATTCAGTAGTTGTGATATTTACGCTTGCATATCTTGTGTTAATAAAATTAATTTTATTATAATTGTGTCTTCTTTGTGTTGATGATCAGATGCTCCACTAGTTATCAAGAATCTTATATGTTCTTATAATGTTAAGGTGAGACTCCATAGCTTGTACTCCGAGGTAAGTAGAGGGCGGGGACATCTGACACACACACACACACACACACACACACACACACACACACACACACACACACACACACACACACACACACAAAGGTGTGATTAAAAAAACAATATCCACATAATTGGGAATCAGTGTGAAGATCACAACAATGATTTTATGTGCAATAAGAGTTGCACACATAAGAAACTGGTTAAAAACCCAACAAGGTATGCACTTTTCAGAGCACTTAAAGACAAATAAATACAGCATTGTTATACATTTTCTTTTCTTTTTTTTTTTGTATTATGGCTTAATTTCGTTGTGTTCTGGCTCATTTTGGTTGTGTTGTGCACCCCTGGGCCACTATAGAAAAAGGGATGTGTAACTTATGAGACAAAATAGGGAATGCAAACTTGTGTATTTATATATTAAATTTTCGTCGATTTTACAAATGGTGAATCTGAGAGTGAGCGATCTTAATGATCTGATACATTACGAAAAAATAATAATAATAATTAAATGACCCGTCCCTTCTTTATTTACAGTTTTTCTTATTTATTAACTGATTCTATTTGTCCAATTCCCGTAACCATTACTTCAACTCTCGAAACAAAGATACATTCCTGAAAACTATAAAAGCAATTCATGCTTTCACACATTTCGGCAAAATTCTAAACAAAAATACCCTAATTTTGCACTTAACCATGGTCACATTCAGAAGGCACAACCACTCAAAATAATTCACTCAAGGCATCAAAGCATGAACTCATTTAACACACATTTCTTCATCTGTAAACACTATAGCAAAATTGTACACATCAGTCAGAATTCCAGGATAAATAATGGCCACAGGTGATTATGAGCTTTGGAAATTGGATTTCAACAAATGTTTGAAGATTTAGAAGGCAGAGAAATAGCAGACAGAAACAGATGGGAAGAGGAAGATGAAGGGGCAGTGGTCCCTGATGATATCTGCTCTAAAGTATTCTGGTTAACTGTTCTTGTGCAACTGTGCTTAATCTCAGTTGCCTCCAGGTCTGAGACAGTCAATCCGTGCATTTTATTACGTGGCTTATTGAGCGCGTTACCGCAGAGACCTAGCACGTGTGGAGGCTCATACTATTCTCTGCGGCATCCACACACAACTCACCACGCACCCTACCGAGAGTGAGAACCACATTATAGTGACCACGAGGAGGTTAACCCAACGTGACTCTACCCACCCTAGCAACCGGGCCAACTGGTTGCTTAGGAAGCCTGACTGGAGTCACTCAGCACGCCCTAGATTCAAACTTGCGACTCCAGGTGTGGTAGTCAGCGTCTTTACTTGCTGAGCTTCCCAGGCCCCCCAATCTCTGGGTTATGTTTGATAATCAGTTGAACTTCACAGACCATGTTGCAATAACAGCCTGATCAAGAATATTTGTGCTGTATAACATTAGGAAGATCACACCCCTCCTATCAGAGCATGCTACACAACTCCTTGTCCAGACTCCTGTTGTATCTACTCTGGACTACTGTAATGCTCTTCTGGCAGGACTTCCTGCATGCACAGTCAAACCTCTGCAACTGATGCCTCTTTTCATCAAACTGCACTTGATGCCAATGATTGCTCGCATCAAATTCAAGGCATTGATGCTTGCCTACAGCTCAACCACTGGCTCCGCATCCTCCTATCGCCACTCAATTAAGACACTTAAGATCAGCAAGTAAGCTGCGCCTCAAGGTACCATCTCCCAGGGGCACAAATCACCTTCCCAGACCTTCACTTCATCCGTTCCTCGCTGGTGGAATGACCTTCAAACCCCACCCGAGAAGCTGGGGCCAGATTCACGAAATGTTTTTATGAAAAGAATTAAGAAAGTTCTTAACCTTCCTCTCTACTTGTGCTTCTCTAAGCAAATTACAACTTTGTATTACAGCACTTCTCTTATTACTGACTCCTTAGGATGAATCCGTTTTATTGTACTCCCCATTTGTAAGTCATAACATCTGCTAAATGAATAAATGTAAATGTGAACCCACTGATGTGTTGTGAGCAGTGCAATAGTTTGTCTGTTTGTTTGCTGGGTCTGTGTGTCATTTGAAGTCAATGTTTAATTTTGACAGAAGATAAAGTTTTTGAGTAAAATATATGATTTTGACGTAAAAGTTTAAGGTTAAATTGGTGAGTAGTTTTGAGATTGTTTAAAATTTCAAGAAACTTGTTTGTAAATTGTTTCATGAAATGTGTTAGCAATCAAGAAAATCTAATAAAAAAAAATCAGAACTCACAGAATACACACCCTTTCAATACAAATGCTGTTGATTAAGCTTAACTTGTATTGAACCCAGAACATTCTTTTATTTTACACAGTTTTAGTTTGTGAAATTTCCAGACGAAGGCACACGCATTCATCAAAGCTTTAAACATTCACCACATCACTCTGTGACTTAGCATAGGTATGCAGAGAGTCCAAGAGCTGCACTTCAAGGTTTTGAGCATTTAGAGGTCGTCAGTTTTAGCGCGCCCTTGCTGTGCAGTGCTTTAAGAGTTTTGAACTCCAAGGGCATGCGGTGGGGACCCGCGCTAGAGTAATAGCGATATTTCAGTGTGTCATAGTAATGATATTTAACAGGATTTCCGGTGGCATCTTTAGGAAAAGGCCAGAAACCATACAGGTGGATCTCCTCACAGAAACGTGTAGCCATGGTGTACATCAATAATCCAGTGCTGGGTCGTTTGATATAAATCTTGTTTGTTAGCCAGTATCTAGGAAATAAACACACATTGTAATTAATTATTCCACAGTCTAATTTTTAAAATGTAACACTATTTTTATGATGTTTTTTTTTTCGTTTCAAGTGAGCAGATACAATTTTATAATTTAATTATTATTTATGATACATTTGTAAATCACAATTCTTCAAATGAGTGATAGACCTGTAGTTTTTAAATCCATTTTCCATAGAGTGTGTATAGCATGATATACATATAATTTGTAGTCATATATCGCCCCCCCAGGTCAGCTCGGAAACTTTTTGGAGGAGCTGGATGTACTATCTGTCATAAAGGCACATGGCTTTTCTCATCATTGCTATGCCGATGACACACAACTCTACCACTTAGTAATGGCTCACCTCTTAGTTTACTCATAATGACAACATGTAATTCCAAAATCAATCCAAAAACTATACCATAAAGTAATATACATTTTTGCTTATTTCACCCACCCCTAATATGACCAAAAACAAAGACACTCTTAAACCCATGAACACATGATATTTTAGTAATATAATAGGTAATTTCGATCTATTGGCTACTAAAATGAAAAATAAAACCTTAATCTGGCTGTATAGAAATAATGGTTTACAGACATTCTTAAAACATGCTAACAGCTTAGTTCTTCAGACCCCCTAAAATTTTATCTTTTTTCAGACCTTTGAAGGGGTGGGTTTACCCGTCTCTTCGGCCTATTGATGAGCTGAACACAGTCACTAGCAATTGTTTTAAATCAAGAGGTAATAAAAGCATTTTTAATCATGAGCTTTTATTCACGTTATGTTATAATCACAAATGTTACAGGTCATTTGTGAATTTGATCACTGAAGGGTGACTGAGGGTCTGACCAATGTCAGGAATGCAGTAACAGTACTTACTCATTTAGCCCAGCTCCAGGAGAAAATATATACATTTGAGTTGTAATGAATTCATTGGTCATTGACATTCTTAGCATTTACACTAAAAGTTTATTTCTGCCTATCTGCCTGTTGCACTTGGTTTTGTTTGGATGTATTGTTTTGATTGTTCCAGCTGGATAAGGCCTGGACGCCAGTGTATCTAAAAGGAGACTTGCCTCGGACCAGTTTCTGCTGACCAACTTGACAATGTTTTAAAAATATAATCTTTGAATGATTGCATTCACATAGTTAAACAGAACACCATGTTTGTAAGATTTCTAGAATTATCTGTACTGTTCACCTATCAGAACTTGTAAGAGATTATTTCAATGCTTACCTATCTGTCACTCACTCGACGTTGTGTCAATGTAGTGACACTTGGGGTCACTCTTGGGAGCCCCAGACACCTCTGGTCTTTGATAAAAGGCCAATGAAAATTGGCGAGTGGTATTTGCATGCCACTCCCCCGGACATACGGGTATAAAAGGCGCTGGTATGCAACCACTCATTCAGATTTTCTCTTCGGAGCCGAACGGTCATGCTCACTGAGCTGAATTCTCACGACTGTTCATTCACCTCTGCTGGATCTGACGGCGCATTTCAGTGGCTTCTCCCTCCTCTGCACTGATGCACTGCAGAGAACGCCCCTGGGCGCTTCGGCAGAAAAAAAGAGTATATATTTTCCTGAAAGAGTATATTTCTCTAAAAAGAGCGGCACACACAGAACATCTTTTTAAAGACGCGTCTTTTTAAAGATGCCTGTCCGATTGTGTGTTATTCCTGGTTGCGGTCATTACCTCTCAACTTCAGACGGTCATGATCGCTGTCTTTCGTGTCTGGGCATGACCCACATGGAGGCAGCGTTCGTGAATGGTTCATGTTCTCACTGCGAGAACTTGACCATGGCAACGTTGCGGTTGCGGCTTGCTTTTGTAAGAAAGCAAGAAACCCCAGCGGCTCCCTGCCTCGGTCCTTCTACCTACAGGTTTGAGGCCAGCGCGGCGAGCACTTGTGGCGATTTGGGGACCCCAGTGGGACCGCCTCTGCCAGGTATCCCCCCGCGGACTTCCCATTCCCCAGCACGCTCATCTGCCCCGATTGAGCTTCCGGATGAGTCTACCGGCTCGTCTCACGGTGAGTTCGACCTCTTGTTCGGAGCTCGCGAAGCTGATGAGCCCTGACGTTGCTGTGCCCGGTGCGCGCTTTACGCATCTATGTGGATCGCACGCAGAGTTTTAGAGTCTCTGAGCAGCTCTTTGTCTGCTTTGGTGGACAGAGTAAAGGGAGTGCTGTCTCCAAGCAGAGAATCGACCACTGGCTCATTGACGCCATAACTATGGCATATCACGCCCAGGATGTGCCGTCCCCGGTAGGGCTACGGGCCCATTCTACCAGGGGTGTAGCGGCCTCCTGGGCCTTGACCAGTGGCGCCTCTCTAACAGACATTTGCAGAGCAGTGGGCTGGGCAACACCCAACACCTTTGCGAGGTCCTACAATCTCCGGGTGGAACCGGTTTCGTCTCGTGTAGTGGCACGCACAAGCAGGTAAGTCCGGGACAGCTGGCCGGGTGTATCGCTTGCGCATAGTGCCTTTCACCTCCCCTGAGCTGAAGACGTGCGCCGTTGACTCCCAGTAGTGTTCACAAACTGTGTTCCCTGGTTGATTTCCTCTGAGCCCTGTGGCATCAGGGAATGGAGGTTACACAAGTAACCAGGACGTTTCCTTGATTCATGCAATTTTTCCATGGTCAGCCATAATTCCTGTCCAACATTTTTAATTTCATTTTAAACCTACTTTTTATCCACACTGTCATTCTCCTACAGTGTTTATTGAATCTTCACCAAATTTGGGTCAGATCAGATACAGACCATGCTAGCAAAATTGTAAAAGCTTTTTAACAGGTTTTGTTGTCAATAAATATGTTGGCAAGACACCAAACAAGATCTGAACACTTTATCGAATTGACATGAGACTTTGCATGTGTCATTGCAACCATGCCCAACCATATGAATTTGGTAACAACACCAAAACATTATTGTTCAAAAGTTATAAGCATTTATATTATGTTACAGGTTCTTTTTTAAAACTGTTTTTCCTAAATTAATTTCTATGGATGCTATGTGTCATTAAATATACTAGCAAAGGATCTGACGATGTTGTGCTTGGCCCCATAAATGCTGTTTTCAGCTATATTTAGGGACCAAGTACCAAAGGTGCTATCTGTTAGTTGTCTTATTAATATTATTAGGGCCAAACACCGATATTTAAGGGTCCAAGCACCAAAGGTGCTGGAACCCTATTTTTTGTACTGATTTTGTCATTATTATTCTAATTAGGGGTAAAAATAAATTTGCTGGAACCCTATTGTTTTTGGACTGCTTTTCTTATTCTTCTTTTTGAATTCCAGAACCGTTAGAACAGAAGTTTAGAAGGCAGAAAAAGGTTAAAAAAGGTTTTCTTTTTTAAATGAAACAAAATAAACTAGGCTCTCTACTGGCAGGCATTGGTGACGGTTGGGTAGAATATGGGTGCTGGGATTGCAGTGGGCCTGGATGGGAAACGCTTCCGATGAAGGCGGAAGAGCCTGGAGTAACCACCCACGGAGATAGCACCTTCCTTTGGGAACTGAGGACTCAGAGCGCAGAAAAGTGACTAGTTGTACAGGGCTTGCTGGAGCGGGTAACAATGGTTGACCTCTGGAGACCCCAGGCAGACTAGGCTGGAGAGCGGAGCTGGCAACACTGACTGGGATCGAAGAACAGGGCAGAGACAAGATGAGAAAAAACTCTTGACTAGGAACAAGACTGGACAGAAGACAACGAGGTAGACCGGGCATGATCTGATCCGGAATGCAGAAAAATTAAGTATACCTGGGCCTTAAGTAACAGGTGCTACTAATGGCATAAATGGCAACCTTGATTGGCGGCTAACTCATGACACCTGTGGACACATTAAGGAAACATACCACACTACATGGCAGACATAAACCAATTCAGTCCTAGATCCTAAAACAAATGGGATACAATCAAAATTATTTTTCTTTTTTTAATTCTTTGAGTCAAGCCAAATTTTTAGGGTTTTCACATTGCACTTAACCCCATGTTATCGTCTTTTTAAACCCAATTTTCAACGCTGGGTAATGCAATGTTTTACACGTACAATATTTCACGTTTCAAACTAATTTTGAAAGGGGGTTAGCGCTGCTTTTAACCCGGGGTTATGAAACCCTCTCCAGAACAGGGTTAGCACCACTAGGTATCCAGTGTGAAACGATACCGTGTTAGAATGTTTTATATTGTTTAGCAACAATATATATTGTTTAGCAATCATTTCCATCTACCACTTTAAAATTCACTGAGCCATCTCAAAACTTTCTTCTATATCTTTTTCTAAAAACAGCTAACATGAACGCTACTTGTAGAAGGCACAAAATAGTGAAGATGAGCCTAATCTTTGATCTTGGTTTTATGACTCACCCTCGTATGGCATGAATAAGTCGAAGTGATGGATAGGCAGTGCGCAATTTCAATTTGTGCTTGAGAATGAGATTGTTCACACCCTCCACGTGCCTCTCACCACCCTTCACCATGAAAGCTGGGATCCAGAGCACGCTGTCATTCAGCTGCCGTAAACGCAGTATGAAACGCTTCTTTTCCATTTCGTTCCGCAAGCTTCCATATACCCGCTGGATCACAGAGGGGTTCATAGTGGTGAAGTCTGACCTTAAACCCACGTCATCAGCGAACTCATCCAGAGGAGCAAGGTTACATCTGCTCAAAAACGACAGGAAAGACAAATGTCAGCAATAGAATGAAAGGGTCTGAGGCAAGCTCTAGAGCTCTTCTCTCAGGGAATACTAATAGAAAAAGATTAATAAAACATGGTAAACAGTTAAAGGAATAGTCCTCATTTACTCACCCTCATGTCATTCCAAAACACTCCAGCACTCAAATCTTTTTCAATACAAATATGTTGCATTAACATGTGTTGCAGCAGGTTTGATGTCAATGACAAGTAATACAAAATCACCATCACTGATATTCCAAATTGGTGCAACGGGTCTTGACAGAGTTTTTTTTAATTGACACAAGCGCAAATGAGATTTGAGAGCTACAGCAGAGCTATCATATGGCTTCAGAATGCTAGGAACATAGCACTCAAGATGTTGACGTTGGTGAGCCTCAGATGGGAATCTAACATTATCTCCATAACAGAGATTGCACTTCTTGAGGCAGCTAAAGAAGTTTAATCTTCCACAGGCATTGACGTTCCAGTTCTACTCTGTTATCATTGACTCCATCCTCACCTCATCAGCCATGACATGTGACCTGATCAGACTCCAGCGCATTGTGTGCTCAGCTGAGAAAAACATTGACTGCAGTCTTTCCCCTCCCCCTCCAGGACCTTTATGAGTCAAGATTCAGGAAGTGGGCGCTCAAAATCATCAGGGACCCCTTACAACCTCACATCTTTTCAGCATTTGCCTTCCAAAAAAGCATCGCAGTGCCATCAAAACTAAAACTTCCAGACACAAAAACAGATTCTTTTTTCCCAGCAGGGAGTGGCACACATTAATACTGCCCTATTCTTTCTCCAATTAACAAATATTTTACTGCAAAGGGATAACAAACTCTACGCACCTGCTTTGTAGTATATTGTCATTATGCACTAGTCAGATATTTATAATAAAAGTATAGACTTATTCTTAATTTAATACTCCTAAGTTATTACCACTAGAATCTATCTGTTCTCTTTATTCTGCCTTTTTAAATTGCCCTCTTCACCGTATGTATATTGTATGTAATGTAATGAATAACAGATATGGCATGTTAACAGTGATTTCTTCTGGGAAAACCCTCCAAGGCAAATTGCTTGTAAGTGTAACTCACTCAGCCAATTACCTAATTCCACATTTCCATTACTGAATTTTTTTCTTTTCTTTCGAGTTGTTTTTGTTTTTTTGTTTTTTTTACATCCTAACAGCCTTGGTTCACAATATAAAAAATAGCACTCTGTACATTACAAATATCTGTATTCCATGAAAGAGAGAAAGTTATATGATTTTGGAATGACATGAGGGTTAGTAGATGTTGACAGAATTTTCATTTCTGGTTGAACTATTAGTTAAGAGAGCTGTTAAAATATAACAGTACTAAATATTTATGTATAAAGCATGTAACGTTTTAATATAACTTTATAATTATATAAATAACTTTAATATAGCTTTAATATAATGGCTTTTGTTCCTGGTTCAGGGGCCATATGTATAAAACTTCTTAGAAATACTCTCAAGAATAGACTTAAGCTTTGATTTAAGTGTCAAATAATTCTTAGCAAAAAGTAGGACTTGGGTAGGATATTTTTTGTAAAGAAGCTAAAGAAACGTTCAGAAGAGCCTACAGTGATATCTACCCTAAATGGCCACCCTCTGAGTCAGACAGTCGTGTAATACGTCAGAGCAGCATGACACCTTTCATTCAAAATTTACTACAATCCATTTTAAAAATATATTTTGATAATAGATTAACCTTTCAATGAATTTCAATGAATAAAAAAGCCTTTTTTTTATTACGGTGTCTTCTATCATGTGAACTAAATGTAGATTCATATTTGTTCAAATTATAACACTGGTATTATTTTTTGTAATACATTGCTTGATTTTAGAGGAATATAGAAATATATTGTCATACTGCAATCTAGAGTACATAAGGTTGTAGAATTATGCTTATATATATATATATATATATATATATATATATATAATTCAAAGAGGTCCAGGCTTTAAAGCCATTGATTTTACTGTTTTTATTTGTTTGTAATTAAAAAAATTGATGAAAGAAAAAAAAAAAAAAAAAAAACACAACACATACACACCGAATCACCATTTAACCCCCACTAATATCCCTCCCCAATCACCAACCCCACCCTAACCCCCAAAGAACACCCCTGTGGTCACATAAAATAATACACACACAAAATAAATAAATAAATATATAATAAACATACATAATTAAACTAGACCTCTCTCTCCCCATCATTTCCCCAAGAGTCCCCCAAAACCCCTAAATAATTACCCCTTTTTCTGAAAAACCATTCCCCAAACACCAGCCTTGTACTTGCCACCTCCTCAAAAGCTGCCACACTCCCCATTCCGGAAATGATGGTGCTCCGTCCGACTTCCAAACCCTTAAAACAATTTGTCTGCCAATCATAATACTGGTAAGAACCCAATTTTTTATATGTTTGTCCCCCAAATTTATGACCGCCCCATCGCCCAAAATACAAAGTCTGTGTGCCCAAAACGTCACTCAAACAACTCTGAACCTTCAACCAAAAATCTTGGATCTTAACACACCCCCAAAAGACATGGGTTGTGTCTCCAACTTCTGACTGGCCTCGCCAGCATGTGGGTGTGTCTTTAAGACCAAGCCTATACAATCTAGAAGGGGTCCAATAAAATCTATGTAAAATCTTGAAATGCATAAGGCGCACCCTTGCATCTCTAGATGCAGACTTGACATTTTTTTTAAATCCTAGTCTACACTCCCTCCTCCAATACCAAATTTAAATCTTTCTCCCATAATCTCTTGAGAGAAGTTGAAGCTCCATCCCCCAGACTCTGAATTAGCAGGGAGTAATACACAGATGCCTCATGACCTTTTCCAAAAGCAGTAATCACCTCTCACAGGGTATCTGCCACTTTAGGGGGGTATGTGCTACTCCCAAAAACAATACAGAGCAGGTGGCACAGCTGTAAATACCTATAAAACTGAGATCTGGGAATCCCAAAATGTTGAACCAAATTCTCAAAAGATCAACACTCCACTCTCATACAGGTCGCTGAGTGTAGTAACCCCCCTGACAATCCAGTCTGACCAGCAGAAAGGGGACTTATTAATACATAATTTAGGGTTAAGCCTATGATTGAGGCAACATTTAAATAAATGTCCGAATTCTTATCGTGGCTGCTAATGGTTCCAGGGCAAGACAGAACAATAATGGGGAAAGAGGGCAACCCTGCCGGGTGCCCCTATCCAGAGTAAAGTAATCTGAAATTAATCCATTTGTTTGTACCACCACTACCAGGTGTCTATAAAGTAACTCAATCCATCCAATAAAAGTATTCCCGAACCCGTATATTTCCAAAATCTTAAAAAGATAATCTCATTCTACCATATCAAACGCCTTTTCTATACCATTAAAAGATTAAAGTCTCCTCCCAATATTATATTATGAGGGGTGCCAGTGGCTTGCAAATTCCCTTCAAGATCTATAAAAAAGCCCTGATCATCAGCGTTAGGTGTGTAAATATTAGCCAAAATCAACCTTTGCCCCTGAATTTCTGCTAAAACAATAATGACTCTTCCTAATCTGCTTGAGACATTTTAATTGTAGATGTTTATTTATTAATGTAATGACTCTCCTGCTCTTACTTGAGCCAGCACTAAAGAAAACATGTCCACTCCATGTCCTCCCAAATTTTTCAGCTTCTTGCGGGGAAAGATGCATTTCCTAAGAAACACTATATCATATTTCTTCCGTTTAAGAAAATAAATAACCTTCCTTCTTTTTATGGGGTGCCCCAACCCATTCACATTCCACGTGGAGAGAGACAATCCACATATATTAACATTTGACATATAAGACAAAATAGGTGTGTCAAAAATAAAATTATAAAGACCACATTCCACATTGGTGCAACAATCAACCCCCGAACTTTCCCCATACAAAAAAAAATAACAGAAAAAAGAAAAACGTGCGCATTAACCCCGCGCACGACAGTGGCAACCGGCATCCATCCCTCTAAATTCAAACAGTCCATGTACGCCTACGAGAGTCCCCGCAACAACTTTGCCATCGGATTGCTCAAGTCCGGGGTTTCTATACAAAAATTTGTAATGCAGAATTACACAACAGAAGATAATCTATAAAATCCAGCCAGTAAGCAAAATAAACACAAAACAAAAACATGTAGATTCATCCACTTAACTGTCTCAAAGGTGTGTGCCTCCACAAAACCAACTCCAGCCAACAGGAGGCATAAGCACCCAAAACGAGCAGATTCATCCACAAGCTGTCCCGAAGAAATGATTCTACACAAAACAAACTCCAGCCCCTAGGCGGAACCAGCACAAAAAGAAACGCCCAGTTTCCTCGGACAGTCGAGTGTATGTTGTCGAGTGAGACAGGTCCACTAGGCAGCCACATGAAAAAAAAATTACCAAATTGCTTATTCACTCCAATGTCTTTATGTAGGATAATGCTTGCTATGGGCATGTAAATTCTATACGGCCATCCTTAGTATCTATTCTCAATTTGGCCAGGAACATCAGAGTAAAAGCTATCTTCTGTTGATGTAAGAGTTTCTTGCATTCATTGATAATTGCATTCAATAATAATAAAAAAAAATAAATAAAAAAAAAACTCTAAATTACTCCCTCCACCGCCCCACCTCCAGATCCCCTCAAAAATGCTAAATAATTGCCCCATTCCTTATTGCAAGTTTCCCTAACCCCCATCCTAATGCTCGACCCCTCCTCGAAGGAAGCCACCCTCCCCATCTCCGTGCACCACTCCGGGAACGAGGGTGCTCCATCCAACTTCCAACTCTTCAAAATAACCTGCCTACCAATCATCACACCGGTCAAAACCCAGTCCTTCATGTACTTATCTACCAAATCCATGACCTCCCCATCTCCCAAAATACAGAGTCTGGGGCAGAATGAGACCCGAGTGCCCAACACATCACACACAAAACTTTGCACCTTCAGCCAAAATTCTTGGATCTTAAGGCACCCCCAAAAAACATGGATGGCGTCTCCATCTTCAGTATGGCATCGCCAGCAGATGGGTGTGTCCTTAAGACCAAGCCTATACAATCTAGAGGGGGTCCAATAAAATCTATGTAAAATCTTAAATTGCATAAGGCGAACCCTTGCATCTCTAGATGCAGCCTTTATGTTTTTTAGAATCCTTGCCTACACTCCCTCCTCCAATACCAAGTTTAAATCTTTTTCCCATAATCTTTTAAAAGAAATTAAAGCTCCGTCCCCCAGACTCTGAATTAACAAGGAGTAATACACTGATGCCTTATGACCCTTGCCAAAAGCAGCAATCACCACTTCCAGAGTATCTGCCACTCTAGGGGGGTGTATGCTACTCCCAAAAACAGAGCCGAGCAGGTGGCGCAGCTGTAAATACTTATAAAATTGAGATCTGGGAATCCCAAAATGTTGAATCAAATTTTCAAAAGATCTCAATACTCCACCCTCATACAGGTCACCAAGTGCATTAACCCCCCTCACAATCCAATCTGACCAACAGAAAGGGGACTTATTAATACATAGTTTAGGGTTCAGCCATATGCTCGAGGCTACGTTTAAATAAATATCAGAATTAAACATTCTGGACACTTTTGTCCATATCGAGTGTAAATGCAAAATAACTTGGCGCGACTTAACCTCTCCAGCTAGTTTAATCGAAAGGCTTCGCAGTGGCGAGATAGGGGCAAGAACTTCCTTTTCAATACAAAACCAGGGAGGAGCTCTCTCAGGTGGAAACGACCAATGAACCAAATGTCTAAGACTGAATGCATAATAATAATAAAATAAAATATTGGGTAGGCCTAACCCACCTTTGTCAATCGGACTATGTAACTTACTGAAATTTAACCTGGGACATTTACCATTCCAAATGTAGGACTTCACTATGCTATCAAATTGCTTAAAATAAGAGAGAGGGACATCTACAGGGAGAGATTGTAGCAGGTAGTTAAATTTTGGAATGCAATTCATTTTAATAACATTAACTTTCCCAATCATCGATAAGTGTAATGAAGCCCACCTGCCCACATCATTCGAAAACCTTTTTATTAAGGGATCAAAATTAACTCTGACTAAATCAGACAAATTTGCTGGGAATAAAATTCCCAAATACTTAATTCCCTGTTTGGGCCACTGGAAGGCAGCCGGCTGGAAGGCCGTTACTGGACAGTATGCTGTCAAAGCCAAAGCTTTGGATTTAGACCAATTGACTTTTATCCTGAGAATTTGGAAAAGGAGTTAATAATTCTGTGGAGGCAAGGCATGGTTCTAGTGGGGTCGGAGACGAATAATAAAATATCATCTGCGTAAATCAGAAGTTTATGCGCTACACCTCCCGCCGTCACCCCTGGAAAATCATCCTCCTTTCTTATCGCGGCTGCTAATGGTTCCAGGGCAAGACAGAACAATAATAGGGAAAGAGGGCAACCCTGCCGGGTGCCCCTATCCAGAGTAAAATAATCTGAAATTAACCCATTTGATTATACCTCTGCTACAGGGTGTCTATAAAGTAACTTAATCCAACCAATAAATGTATTCCCGAACCCATACCTCTCCAAAATCTTAAAATGATAATCCCATTCTACCAAATCAAACGCCTTTTCGGCGTCAAGAGAGTTGGCAGCAACCGGAGATTGATCATTCGCTATTGACCACATGATATTGATGAAACGCCTAATATTATCAGAAGAACTACGGCCTCGAATAAACCCCACCTGATCTATATGTATAAGTGATGTCATAACTTTACTTAATCTATTAGCCAGAATTTTGGACAACATTTTTACATCTAACTGGATCAGGGAAATTGGGCGGTAACTTATACACTCGCTTGGATCTTTGTCCATTTTTAGAATCAGACTGATCCGGGCTTGTGTCATGGTTGGCGGAAGCTTTCCATTCTTTAATGAATCAGTATAAACTTCTAACAAAAGTGGAGCTAGTTCTGTAGCATAAGATTTGAAAAACTCAGAGGCAAAGCCATCAGGCCCCGGAGCCTTGCCTGTAGGCAAGGCTTTAATTACCTCAACAAGCTCCTCCAAGGTTATCTCAGAATCAAGAGAATTTTTTTGCTCAGTCGTCAGTTTAGGGAGATCTAATGGTTCCACAAAGTTCCTAATATTTTCATCAGTGGATGAAGACGTGGACCTATAGAGATCAAGATAGAACACTTTAAAGGCATTATTAATATCAATAGCCGAGGTAAATATTTCACCACAAGCAGATTTCACTGAGGGAATGATAGAAAAAGACTCTCTCTGCTTTATATATCTAGGCAAAAGTTTTCCTGCTTTATCACCTGACTCAAAGTATGACTGTCTTGCCCTGAACAACCAAAACTCCACTTTCCGTGACAAAATAGTATTATATCTGTATTTCAATCGGGTCAATTCTCTGAGGCCATCAGATGACATACGGCGCTTCAGCTCTGCCTCAGCACTTTTAATATTCTCTTCCAACTCCACAAGTTCTTGTGCTTTGGATTTTTTAATGAATGAGGCATACTGTATGATCCGACCCCTAAGAACCGCCTTAAGTGCCTCCCAAGCCATGCCCACAGAGGATACTGAGGACCAGTTGGTCTCCATATAAACACTGATTTCAGTCTTTAACATTTGTTGGAAATCAGGATTTTACAAAAGGGACACATTAAGGCGCCAACTATAAGATTTATTTTTCTCTATATGTGGCATCACCTCTAAACTCACCAGAGCATGATCTGAGACTAAGATATTTCCAACTGAGCAATTAACAACAGATGAAATGAGGGATTTGGATATAATAATAAAAAAAAAAAAATCTATTCTAGAATAAATTTTATGGACTGATGAAAAAAATGTATAGTCCCTACCAGATGGTTTCAAAAGTCTCCAAATATCTGTAAGACCAAGATTTTTACATATCCTGTGAAGCGTCAATGTTGCTCTAGGGGGCTTACACACTTTTGCTTCACTATGTTCAAGGACTGAGTCCATCAATAGATTAAAGTCTCCTCCCAATATTATATCATGAGGGGTGCCAGCGGCTTGCAACACCCCTTCAAGATCCATAAAAAAGCCCTGATCATCAGCGTTAGGTGCCTAAATATTAGCCAAAATCAACCTTTGCCCCTGCATTTCTGCTAAAACAATAATGACTCTTCCTAATTTATCTTTAATCTGTTTGAGACATTTGAATTGTAGATGTTTACTTATCAATGTAATGACTCCTCTCCTCTTACTTGAGCCAGCACTGAAGAAAACATGCCCGCCCCATATCTTCCCAAATTTTTCAGCTTCCTGTGGGGAAAAATGCGTTTCTTGGAGAAATGCTATATCATATTACATTCCATGTGGAGAAAGACAAACCACTCATATTAACATTTGACATTTTGACATATTAGAAAAAATAGATTGTGTCAAAAATAAAATTATAAAGAGCACATTCCCCATTAGTGCAACAATCAAACCCCAAACTTCCCCCCGAACCACACAAACAGAAAAAAGAAAGACATGCGCATTAACCCCATGCATGCCAACCGGCGTCCATCCCTCTAAACTCAAGAAGTCCATGTACGCCTACGAGAGTCCCCATGAGAACTTTGCCATCAGATTGCTCAAGCCCGGTGTTTCAAATTTTGAGACAGAATTACTTTACAGAAAATAGTCTGTAAAACAAACTCCAGCCAATAGGCAGAATAAACACAAAGAACATGTAGATTCATTCCCAGAACTGTATTGATGGTGTGTTTCTCTACATAACCAACTCCAGCCTCTAGTGGAACCAGCACAAAAAAAAAAAAAAAAGGGCCTTTCAGTTTCCTCGGACAGTCAAACGAATGTTCAGTGAGCCAGCTGTTCATGAATGCTGCAGATATCCTAATTCTTCCACTGTCCTGCAAAAATACTCCACAAAACAAACTCCAGGCCACAGAAGGCATAGGAACAAAGAACGAGCAGATTCATTCACAACTGTCCCAAAGGAGAATTATTCCACAAAACAAACTCCAGCTGCCAGGTGGAACCAGCACAAAAAGAAACAAAACAGGTGCCTAGCTTCCTCGGATGGTCAAGTGTATGTTCAGTGAGACAGCTCACTCGGAGGCACGTGAGAAACACACCATGACTACCTCAGTCCATTGATTTTATGAAAGACATCACTTGAATGTGGGCATGCGAGTACCCTGCAGCCATCCTTAGGACCTATTCTCAACCCGGCCTGGGAACATCAGTGCAAAACGACCCTCTGTTGATGCAATAGCCTCATGAAAGAGTGTCATTCCACAAAACAAACTCCAGCCACTAGGCGGGACCAACACAAAACGAAACAAAATGGGGCCCAGCTTCTTCAGACAGTCAAGAGTATGTACAGCGAGACAGCTCACTTAGGGCCGCATGAAAATCACCAAATGGCTAACTCACCCCATTGACTCTATGTAAGATAATGCTTGCTGGGGACATGTAAATACTTTGCGGCCATCCTTAGTATCTATTCTCAGTTTGGCCGGAAACATCAGTGCAAAAGCGATCTTCCGTTGATGTAAGAGTTTCTTGCATTCCTTGAATCGATCACGTTTCTCTCTTGACAAATTCGCAAAGTCTGGGAACAAGAAAATGCTGTGATTCTTCCAAGAAAGCTTTCCTTTGCTCCTCGCCTCGCGGAACACGAGACCTTTATCGGATGATACCAGAAATTTGGCCAGAATTGATCGGGGCCTGTCTCCCTCAGCGGATCTGCGAGCCGGGACTCTGTGAGCTCGCTCGATTTTCAGCTTATGGCCTGTTATGTCGAGCAGACTCGGGAAGAGCTCGTCTAGGAATTTCACCATATCTCTGCCTTCTTCGTGCTCAGGAATTCCAACAGTTCGGACATTATTTCACCTATTACGGTTCTCCAAATCCTCCAGTTTTTCCAAAACTCATTCCAAATCTATCTTGGTCGCTAGCGGATTAGCAGCTAACTCCCTCTCCGATGACTCCAGATAGTCGATCCGTTTCTCGACTTCCCCGATTCTTGTAACCAACTCAGAGAATTTAGTTTCCACTGCCATAATTGAACGATGTATTACAGCAAGATCCACCAAGTCAGCTATGACCTTTGCCAACATCACAGACATGCTCGCCAGTTGCCACTGGATTTCTCCCGCTGCACTGTCCAAACCGAGTCCCTGGACAGCGGGCCTGTCTGAGGTTTCAGCTTGAGCACATAAGTTTCTTTTAATATCTCCATAGCCCAAGGAGTTTGAAATCTTTGACATGTTTACTTCAAAGAACAGATCTATAGAACGATATATCGAATCTCACCGGTTTATGACATAAAAATGATTAAAAACTAGCAAAGTGCACAGAGCTTGCCGTTTACACGTCTGCTCCTCGCATGGCGTCACATGACCCTCGGCTACCAATGAAGGGTGGAGAAATGTTCATCAACCAAAAAAAAATCTATCTATCTGTTCCTCTCTACTGTATATTTCTCTTTGTCTGTCATTGCTGACAAATAATGGTTCCCTGTTTTTCAATCACTGTGGGTGATTTAAAAGAGCGCACTCATAAAATGTGACGTCATCCAACGAGTTCAGATCTGCCTTACTCTTATGTTAAGATTTCCTTAGTAAAACTTGCTTTTAGCAGTTTTGTGATTAGGTTTCAAGCAAAAACTTCTAGCTAGGAAAATTCTCTTATCATTTACTCACCCTTATGCCATCCCAGATGTGTATGAGTTTTTCTTCAACAGAACACAAATGAAGATTTTTAGAAGAATATCTCAGCTCTGTGGGTCCTTATTATGCAAGTGAATGGTGGCCAGGGGCCGTATGCAAAAACTCCAAGTGGTAAGATAAAATTATTTGTGAATACTGGCCCTGGCTTAGACTTTGCTGAAAGTTGCGTTTAGCGTCTTTATAAAAAGCTCCTACTCTTACACAAGTCCTACTTTTAGCTAAGAACATTTTGACACTGAGAAGTTTTGTATACGGCCCCTGGCCACCATTCACTTGGATTGTAAGGACCCACAGAGCTGATATGTTCTTCTAAAAATCTTTATTTGTGTTCTGCTGAACACTGCGAGTAAATGATAAGAGAATTTTCATTTTTGGGTGAACTATCCCTTTAAATGAAAAAATGTGAAGCTAAAAATTCTGTTGATGGATTTCACTTGTTGGCTCATGAATCATGTGCAACACATTCTTTCTTTGTTTGAGTGTGTGGTCTCTGCATAACTCATTGCGACTCAACTAGGTTAGGATACATCTTCAGCGCTCGCTGAGACGGAGTCTTGACACTTATGAACTTTTATGAATGACACTTATTCTTAACTCTAGGAATAAGAGCAAAATGACATCATTATTACAATTTAGAATCACAAATTCCCAGTTACCAGGGTGGAAACACTGTGATACACTGAGAGATAAATGGAAATTTTTATCTTTAATCACTTAAAAGTGCTGTAAGCTATATTTTTATGGAATGGTATACAGAAAATGTTCCTTCTCGCTAAAAGATATCACTGAAATAAGTGTCCTGAGATATCTCACCGCTCTCTGTGAGAGCACTAGACTGTGTAAACAGCAAACAAAAATGTGACCACGGGCCGCGGATACGTTCATTGATCAGAATCAGAAGACTTTGATGTGTTTTCTGCCTGTCATTCATTTAGCATGTTCTCATCATGTAGTAGTTCAAGTGGAACACTCAGGTTAAATGTAATTTTCAGATTCATAACAGTCATCAGTTGAGGGTGCTATTTAACTACTATTGTGTTTGACGACGGTGAGAAGAGGTAATGCTGCTCTCTTGTTCGGTGACGGTCTCAACTATCTTTGGAGGGTGGAGTTTTGAAAAGAGGGGGCATTTGCAATCCAATGACTCAGTCTCATGGAAGTTCCAGAACGGCTAAAATCGCTTATAGCACCTTTAAGATTCTGTCTTGGCATACTGAGATGGTAATAAGAAAAACAGCAGATAGAAATACATTACCGTATAACAAAATCATGGTTGTCTATTTCCTTTCCACATCCGCTCTTGAGGAGAATGCCTGAATTTCCCACCACAGCACATGTTTTGTACCTCTTGTTTTTCAGAGGAGACACTTCAGGAAGTAAACTGTGCAGGGTGTTAGACATGATAAATGTCTTGCGTCTGTCCAGAACGTAGTGGATGGTATCGCCTGGTTTAAAACTGCTCTTTATAACGGACACGTCCCTCTCTGCATCCAAGAAGCGGAGAATGCCCTTCCTTTTTATTTGAAAAAAAAAATAAATAAATAAATAAATAATATATATATATATATATATATATATATATATATATATATATATATATATATATATATACACACACACACACACACACACACACACACACACACACACATATACATACATATAAACAGGTTACAGACAAACACTGACACAGGGCTCAATGGGCCAGCACTTTAGATTTGACTTGTCCTGCCAAATTTGTTACTGGCTTTACCTAAAAAAATAAATAAATGAAAAAAACAACAAATAAATAATCTGAATTGTTTTGGGTTTTTTTTGTGTTTTTTTTATTTGTTTTTTTTTTTATATATGCCAGGGAAAAAAAACGATATTTTTCATTTGATTAACTTTTCTTTACAAATAAAATGAACTATTTAATAATGAGTTGTTTTTATTTGAAATAACAGCTGGAAATTGTACAAATAGGCCTATAATAAAACTATGGATTCCAACATTTTCCATCATTTTGTTGAAAAATGATGGCATATGGTGCAGATTTTGTCAAAGAGGTATATTATCTAGTTAGTTGGAGAGGATTTCACAGAATTTGCAACAACAATCTGCTGTATATCACAGAAAACTAATTTTTTTAATTTGCAAAGTATAAAATACATTTAAATGCACAACAGAGATTAGATGTAGTGACAACATAGCACTGGCCAGAAAGTCAAATCATTTTTATTTGTATAGTATCTTTCACAACACACATCGTTTCAAAGCGGCTTTACAGAAAATCATGCATTAACAGAAAATGAAACTGTAATATCTATAAAGTCTTAGAGTCATCATTGTGTAGTTTGATAAAATACGATTGTGAATTGTGTTTAAATGTAAGTAATTCAATAATAATTGTATTTAGAAACCCAGTGAGCAAGCCGAAAGCGACTGTGGCAAGGAACACAAAACTTCATAAGATGTTGGTTAATTGAGAAAAATAACCTTGGGAGAAACCAGGCTCATGGTGGGGCCAGTTCCCCTCTGGCTAACATCATGAATATAATGCCAATATTACTTAACTGTGTATAGTGCAATTAAAATTATTAAACTAAGTAAGTGTTAAGAGTCAGTGTTAATGATTAATGACTAATGTCTTTTAAGTTTATCCTGGATTAACTGCAGAAGTTCACATAGATGCATTGTCCTTTGTTAACTGGCTGATGAAGGGTTTTGTTGGCAATTAATTGATAGTCTATGTATTCCATTATAAGAGTGTAGTCCATCATTAAACCGAGGTGATGCAGGCAGAGATCAGTGAGGTGCATTGCAGTTCAACTGGCCGGTAATTTTGGTGAGGTCTATCTTAAATCCAAGATTCAGGCAATGGCATATGATGTATCCCATATCTTATGGTTGGAATTGGCATCAGTTCATCCTCTGAAGTCCATCGTAATAGACTGAAGTGATGTTTGGATGGCACTAGCTGCATTTAGTTGTCATCACTCAGAGACACATAGCAGTGGAGTCCAACATGAAGCAGGAATGGAGCTGGATCCAGCCGGTTCTGGTGACATCAGGATAGGAGTCCCAAGGTTGAGACAGGGATACAAATAGAATAATATTAGCATAGATGCCATTCAATTTATTGCAGAGTTATAGATCATGATCAATGTTTCTGGTTTCTGGTTCCGGCAGACCTAACTAAAGCAGCCTAATTGTGAGTTGAAGGATAAATTAGGTGTATGCCTGGCTAAATAGATGTGTCTAGTCTAGACTTAAACTGAGTGAGTGTATCTGCATCTCAAAGTGTTAGGGAGTCTATTCCATAGTTTAGGAGCCAAATATGAAAAGGATCTACCTCCTTTTGTGGATTTTGATATTCCAGAAACTATTAACAGGCCAGAATTTTGCAATCGTAATGAATGTGATGGAATTAATAAGCATGGTAGAAGGTCACTTAAGTAATGTGGAACTAGACCATTCAAAGCTTTGTATGTTGTTAACAGAATTTTAAAATTAATACGAAATTTAACAGGTAGCCAATGTAATGATGATAAAATGGGGCTAATATGATCATATTTCTTGGTTCTAGTCAGCACTCTGGCTGCTGCATTTTGAACCAATTGAAGTTTATTTATTGATCTTGCTGGACATCCTCCCAGTAATGCATTACAACAATCTAGTCTTGAGGTCATGAATCCATGAATTAGTTTTTCGGCATCAGCAACAGAGAGCATGTTTAGTAATTTAGCAATATTTCTTAGGTGGAAGAATGCTGTTCTACAAACATTGGTAATTTGATTTTCAAAGGACAGATTGGTATCAAATTTAACATCCAAGTTCTTCGCTGTTGAAGATGATGTAACAGTACATCCATCGAGAGTCAAATTATATTTTAGCGGCTTATTTTTAAGAGGTTTTTGGTCCAATAATTAGTACCTCTGTTTTGTCAGAATTGAGTAGAAGGACATTTCTGGCCATCCAATCTTTGATTTCATTGATACACTCTGCTAATTTGAAGAATTGTGAAATTTCGTCAGGTTTTGAAGAAATATAAAGTTGGGTATTGTCGGCATAACAGTGGAAACTTATTCCCCGATTCCTGATAATATCTCCCAGTTAGACAAATACTACCATTATTAAGACTATGAGCCAAATTACTAGAGAGGAGAGTGGCACCTTCCCTGGAGGGATGGAGTCCGTCTCTCTTTAGCGGTCAGTTCTTCCCCAAAATCTCTTCCAATTGTCTATAAATCCTATGCTATTCTCCGGACACCACTCAGACATCCAGCCATTCAGTGCCACTAATCTACTATAAACCTCATCACCACAGGGAGGGGGCCAGAGCATATTACAGTGTCTGACATCGTTTTTGCAAGTTCATACACCTCTTTAACATTATCTCTAGTGCTCTCTGACTGGCGAAGCCAGACATCATTAGTGCTGACATGAATAACAATTTTAGAAAATCTATGTTTAGCATTAACCAGCACTTGTAAATTTGATCTGATGTCAGACGCTCGAGCCCCGGAAATGCATTTAACAATAGTGGCTGGAGTCTCTATTTCCACGTTCCTTACAATAGAATCACCAATTATTAGGGCTCTTTCAACATGATTCTCAGTGGGTGCATCACTGAGTGGGGAGAATCTATTGGAAAACCCTAACAGGAACGGGAGAGTGGTGTCGCTTTGCTGAGCGAGTATGCCAAATGCCCTGCTGCGGGTGCTCTAGAGCCTGAATCAAAGTGTGTTTTGCTTGTTGTACTAACCACATGTGAAACAGTGTCTACCGGCTTCTCTTTCTCACTGACCTCCACTAGCATTTGGATGCACGTCTCTAACTCATTAACCTTCTCCGTCAGCCTGACTAATTCCTTACATTTATCACATGTTACTCCCTCACTGCTCATGGAAGTAGTTGTAGTAAACATGTGACATGCAATGCAGGAAGAAATAACATGAGCGGATGCCATGACTTACCGCAATTTTTTGTTGCTGTTGTTGTTGGTTGTTCTTGAGCGGTGAGGGTTTGAGATCGATGTGAATCCCTAACGCAATTGTTTGTTGTTATGGTTGTTCTTGATAAGCGGTGCTTTGAGATCGATGCAATAATCCATGTAACGCAGAGGAGAAAACAGGTGCACACAGTAAAATGTGCGCAGTTTAATCGTGATAAAAAATAGAAAACGGATGCACGCGGAAAATGCACGCAATTGTATCGCGATAAGAAAATAATGTAGGGGGAAACCCAGTGCACACTGAAAAATGGCAGATATTAAGGATTAAAAGCTGAAAACAGATAGATAAGCGATGCTAAAAAAGCTAGCAGGCTACAAACACAGATTCGAACTAGGCACCAGCAGCAACAGGTAAAATACACACAGATGAAACAGTAGAAAAGCGGAAAAACCCGAAACGCGGTAAAATGACAAAGAATTAAACGATGAACGTATAAGAATAAAAAATGCTAGGCAGGCTACAAACACTCGTGCAGCATGCCATCAGCCGGAACAGAAAGAGGAAATGACAGTTCTGTCAGCTGACCCCAATCACTCTCACACTTATCAGCAGGCCATTCTATTGTTGAGCCCTGCTAACATTTCTCATAACCATAACAGCCAGCAACTCATAACCATAACAGCCAGCATAGATTGATTGATATATATATATATACACACACACACTGTATATATTTTGTAGTTAAACGCGATTAATCGCAGATTTTGAAAATGCTGAAGAAACAGATCGATTATCTGGAGTCATCGGAAAGGGAATTAGCTGCTAATCCTCTAGCGGCCAAAGTAGATTTGGAACGCATCTAGGAAAAGATAGAAGACCTTGAAAATCGTATTTGGCGAAACAATGTCCAAATTGTTGGAATTCCTAAGCATGAGGAAAGCCGAGATATGGTAACATTCCTAAACGAGCTCTTCCCGAGTCTGCTCGATATGACAGGCCATAAGCTGGAAATCCAGCGAGCTCACAGAGTCCCGGCTCGGAGATCCACTGAGGGAGACAGGCCCCAATCAATTCTGGCCAAATTTCTGAGATCATCCGATAAAGATCTTATGTTACGTGAGGCGAGGAGTGAAGGAAAGCTCATTTTCTTGTTCCCAGTCTTTGCGAATTCAACGAGAGAAACGTGATCGATTCAAGGAATGCAAGAAACTCTTACATCAATGGAAGATCGCTTTTGCACTGATGTTTCTGGCCAAACTGAGAATAGATACTAAGGATGGCCACAAAGTATTTACATGTCCCCAGTAAGTGATGTCTTTCATAGAGTCAATGGGGTGAGTAAGCCATTTGGTGATTTTCATGTTGCTCCCAAGTGAGCTTGACTTACTGAACATTCACTTGACAAACTGAGGAAATGGGGCGCATGTTTTGTTTCTTTTTGTGCAGGTTCTGCTAGCGGCTGGAGCTTGTTTTGTGGAGGAGCACACCTTCTGGACAGTTTTGTGAATGAATCTACACGTTCTTTGTGTTTATTCTGCCTATTGGCTGGAGTTTGTTTTACAGAGTATTTTCTACTATGTAATACTGTCTCACAAAATTTGTATAGAAACACCAGACTTGAGCAATCAGACGGCAAAGTTGTCGCGGGGACTCTCATAGGCGTACATGTACTGTTTGAGTTTGGAAGGATGGACGCCGGTTGGTGCTGTCGTGTGCAGGGTTAATGAGCATGTTTTTCTTTTTTCTGTTTGTTTGGTTCACGGGGAAGTTCGGGGTTTGATTGTTGCACTAATGTTGGAATGTGGTCTTTATAATCTTGTTTTTGACACACAAACTATTGTCAAAATGTATGTCAAAATGTCAAATATTAATATGAGTGGATTGTCTCTCTCCACGTGGAATGTGAATGGGTTGGGGCACCCCATAAAAAGAAGGAAGGTTATTTCTTTTCTTAAATGTAAGAAATATGATATAGTGTTTTTTATAAAAAAAAAATAAAAAAATAAAAAGAATCTTTCCCCGCAGGAAGCTGAAAAATTTGGGAAGATATGGGGTGGGCATGTTTTCTTTAGTGCTGGCTCAAGTAAGAGCAGGAGAGTCATTACATTGATAAGTAAACATCTACAATTCAAATGTCTCAAACAGATTAAAGATAATTTAAGAAGAGTCATTATTGTTTTAGCAGAAATTCAGGGGCAAAGGTTGATTTCGGCTAATATTTAGGCACCTAACGCTGATGATCAGGGCTTTTTAATAGATCTTGAAGGGATATTGCAAACTGCTGGCACCCCTCATGATATAATACTGGGAGGAGACTTTAATATATTGATGGACTCAGTCCTTGATCATAGTGAAGCAAAAGTGTGTAAGCCCCCTAGAGCAACATTGACGCTTCTCAGGATGTGTAAAAATCTTGGTCTTGCAGATATTTGGAGACTTTTGAACCCATCTGGTAGGGACTATTCATTTTTTTTTTTTTTCATCAGTCCATAAGATTTATTCTAGGACAGATTTTTTTTTTTATATATCCAAGTCCCTCATTTCATCTGTTGTTAATTGCTCAATTGGAAATATCTTAGTCTCAGATCACGCCCTGGTGAGTTTAGAGATGTTGCCACATATGGAGAAAAAGAAATCATATAGTTGCCGTTTTAATGTATCCCTTTTGCAAAATCTTGATTTCCAACAAATGTTAAAGGCTGAAATCAATGTTTATATGGAGACCAACTGGTCCTCAGTATCCTCTGTGGGCATGGCTTGGGAGGCACTTAAGGTAGTTCTTAGGGGCCAGATCATACAGTATGCCTCATTCATCAAAACATCCAAAGCACGAGAACTTGGAGTTGGAAGGGAATATTAAGAGTGCCGAGGCAGAGCTGAAGCGCCAACTGTCACCTGATGGCCTCAGAGTACTGACCCGATTGAAATACAGATATAATACTATTTTGTCGCAGAAGGTAGAGTTTTGGCTATTCAGGGCAAGACAGTCATACTTTGAGTCGGGGAACAAAGCAGGGAAGCTTTTGGCTAGATATATAAAGCAGAGAAAGTCTTTTTCTACCATTCCCTCAGTGAAATCTGCTGGTGGTGAAATATTTTCCTCAGCCATTGATATTAATAATGCTTTTAAAGAGTTCTATTTTTATTCTCTATAGTTCCACATCTTCGTCTACTGATGAAGATATTAGAAACTTTGTGGAACCTTTAGAACACCCTAAATTGACGACTGAGCAAAAAAATGATCTTGATTCTGAAATAACTTTGGAGGAGCTTGACGAGGTAACTAAGGCCAGATGGCTTTGCCGCTTTTTAGATCTTATGCTACAGAACTGGCTCCACTTTTGTTAGAAGTTTATACAGAATCAGTAAAGAATGGAAAGCTTCCGCCAACCATGACACAAGCTCGGATCAGTCTGATTCTTAAAAAGGACAAAGACCCAAGCGAGCGAAAGAGTTACCGTCCAATTTCCCTGATCCAGCAAGATGTTAAAATATTGTCAAAAATTTTGGCTAATCGATTAAGTTATGACATCTCTTATACATATAGATCAGGTGGGGTTTATTCGGGGCCGCAGCTCTTCTGATAACATTAGGCGTTTCATCAATATCATGTGGTCAGTGGAGAATGATCAGACTCTGGTCACTGCCATCTCACTTGATGCCAAAAAGGCATTTGATATGGTAGAATGGGATTATTTTAAGATTTTGGAAATATACAGGTTCAGGAATACTTTTGTTAGATGGATCAAGTTACTTTATAGACACCCGGTAGCAGCGGTACAAACAAATGGATTAATTTCAGATTATTTTACTCTGGATAGGGGCACCCGGGAGGGTTGCTCTCTTTCCCCATTATTGTTCTGTCTTGCCATGGAACCATTAGCAGCCGCGATAAGAAAGGAGGACGATTTTCCAGGGGTGATGGTGGGAGGTATGGCGCATATTATTCGTCTCTGACCCTACTAGATCTATGCCTTGCCTCCACAGAATCATTCATTCATTTTCTATGGTCTCAGGATACAGAGTCAACTGGTCTAAATCCGAAGCTTTGGCTCTGACAGCATACTGCCCAGTAACGGCTTTCCAGCCGGGCACCTTCCAGTGGCCCAAACAGGGTATTAAGTATTTGGGCATTTTATTCCCAGCAAATTTGTCTGATTTAGTTAGAGTTAATTTTGATCCCCTAATAAAAAGATTTGAGCGCGATGTGGGCAGGTGGGCTTCATTACATTTATCTATGACTGGGAAGGTTAATGTTATTAAAATTAATTGTATTCCAAAATTCAACTACCTACTACAATCTCTCCCTGTAGATGTCTCCCTCTCTTATTTCAAGCAATTTGATAGCATAGCGAAGTCCTTCATTTGGAATGGTAAGTGTCCCAGATTACATTTCAATAAGTTACATAAGCCGATTGACAAAGGAGGGCTAGGCCTACCCAAGATTTTGTTTTATTATTATACAGACATTTGGCTCATTGGTCTCTTCCACCTGAGAGCGCCCCTTCCTGGTTTTGTATTGAACAGGAAGTTCTGGCCCCTATTTTGACATTGCAAAGCCTTTCTATCAAACTAACCAGAGAAGTTACACTCCATTGTCGGTGTGGACAAAAGTGTCCAGAATGTTTAATTCAGACATTATTTAAATGTTGCCTCAAGCATATGGCTAAACCCCAAATTATGTATTAATAAGTCCCCTTTCAGCTGGTCAGAGTGGATTGTTGGGGGGGGGTTACTACACTCGGTGACCTATATGAGAGTGGAGTGTTGAGATCCTTTCAAAAGCAGGGTGACAGCTTTTGAAGAGGGGGCATTCAGAAGACTGGGGAATTTAGACTTGTTTGTGGAGAAATGGGGCAAATATCTGACTTATTTGGAGGCTTTCGGGGAGGGACAGTGGAGAGAGAGGTGTAGTAGATGTCTGTGATTATTATATATATATATATATATATATATATATATATATATATATATATATATATATATTTTTTTTTTTTTTTTTGTCTTTTGTTTTGTTTCTTTGTGTCTCTATAACTGTGTGACCACTGGGGTGTTGTTGGGGGTCAGGCTGGGGTTAAGGATTGAGGGGGCAATTGTGAGGGTTAAATACTGATTCTGTTGGTATATATTTTGCTTTTCATTATTTAAATCGATGAATCAATAAAAAAATGTTAATCACAAAAAAAAAAAAAAAGAAAAAAAAAATTGTTTGCTGACACATCCACATGTAGTATATCATACCAAACCATCTGATTTGGATATGAGGTTGTATTAAGTTGAAATGATGTCACTGTGACATATGCTTTTACGATCAACTATGGTGTCAGTTTTAATACATGTTTTACTTGTAGCAACTTTGACTTATTTTTATTAATAAATAAATTCAAAAAACTTTTTATTCTAAAAGGTTAATTAATTTATATCAATATATTGGTAAATATATTATTAAGGCCCAAACACTGAAAGTGCGGAGACCCTATTGTTATTCTATGGATTATTAGGGCCCAAGCACTGAAAGTACAGAGACTCTCATGGGCAGCTCCAGGGCTGGGCTACCGGGACTTAAGCCACAAATGTTTTCCATAAAGCCCTGAATGTTTTGATCATCTTTTTGTAGTGACGTCATAAGTACCAGTGGTTGGGTATGAAGTTGATATGAAAACATATTACATTTTATTATTTTAACATTACATTTTAAAGTTAGGGTAATATACTTTATATAAATGAATGATTCCTGTCTATGGTATTGACAACACCAAATACAGACTTAATTCAGTACCCACGAGCCGTCTTGTCGGCAGCTGCTTTCCAGCTCTCATGTAACCTTTGTGTGCGCATGCAAGAAGAGCTTGAGGCGCGCAACTGAGGCTGTGTATTGGAAACTGTGTTGAGTTGCTCCATCTAGATGCAGTAAGTAACAAATATTTAGATGTATAACCCTGAAAACAAGGAGTAATATATACAGATGTATTCGAGGAATTTGCTAGCTTTAAAGTCATGCAAAACTCTTTATAAAGACGATACAATAAACATAGCAAACGTTAGGCGATCTAGCTATTATTTTTCATCTCTAGAACCCATTTAGCCTGTTTACAACCTGCTTTCTTGTAAATTAACTTAAGCACCCGACAAATCAATGAAAACTCTACACAGCCGTATACAATATGTGTCAAACTATGGAAAGCCGAAAGGGACAAAATAGTGTTTTTTAAAATTGCGTTTTAAAGTATAGATGTAAAAGCATGCAATTCCTGATCTTCGAGCATATCTGAGACAAAAGTTAGTGAGACTTTTTTAGTTTACTATATAAATGACACATCATAGATGTATTCAGATTTTTATTATAAAGTGCATTATATTCTGAAATTTCATTAAAGTATGGCCCCATATCCACAGAGGTCTGGGCTAAGTCCTGAATGTCCACTGACTCTAGCACCGCCCCCGTTCTTCTAAGGATTTTTTCTCATCAAGCTGGACAACTTTTGCACTGACAGTCATAAGCTCTACCCAAAAAGAAGTTTGCCATTTTGGATTGTTTGAAAAATGCATGCTCTGGAATTTGAAATACTCCTCAGAGGGATTTCATGTTACAGGTACCAAATGTGGGCGACATTATGCCAAGACATTGACGATGCTAAATTGCAAAAGGATTTTTGATATATCGAACGGTGTTGCCATGGTGACATGATAAATTAACATCAAAATATTGGAAAAGGAAATGTCTCATATCTTCTGCGTGCATGGTATGATTTACATAAAAATTTAGCCAAATGTTTGTCCTTGCAGGCTGATCACACTGATGTGGCTATTGTGGGTTACAGTCGTAGTGCCACCAACTGGCAGTGTGTCACTTTTAACAGACTTTGAAATATCCCTGTTATGTTAACCTGAATTGCTTAAAAATGTTTTAGAATAATGTCAAGACAATGCAGATTTACACATGCTTGAATGCGTTTGTTTTTGCATTAAATTACACACAGCGCCACAAAGAGTAAAACGTATGTGTCTCAACTCGAGACGTTTAACAGTTTAAGTTCTTTTTAACTTGACATGGCATCTAAAAACACAAACAAGCCAAAGACGTCTATCTAGCGCACATTTACATTGAAATAATTTATAAATCAGCGCAGACAGACACTTAAATGCGCTTAATGTGAACAGCCACTCAGTGTAAGACTAGAAATCTGTAGAAAAGTTTGATCACACTTGTCTATAGGGTTGCAAAATTCCGGGAATTTTCAAAGTTGGAAACTTTCCATGGGAATTAACAGGAATATATGGAAATTAACGGGAATATATGGAAATTAACGGGAATATATGGGAATTAATGGGAATTAACAGGAATAAACTGGAAATTTTCTAAATTGCAAGTTAGCCTATAACAGGGAACTTAAATGTTGTTAAAAAAAAAAAAAAAAAACATCTTGCAGCATAATCTTGCTTAAAACAACGAGATTTAATGCAAATTCAGTTGAATTTCTACACTGCACATTCCTCAATCACAAGCACACTACTTACTGCAGGCTACTTACTACAGCAGGACTATTGAAGCCACACTACTGCATTGAGCCCAAGGACTACATCCAGTCAAGTAAGTTTTGATGATATTACTAGGGTAAATATATTTGATCTATGGTATTAAAGTTTAACTAGCAAATACTAAATCAAAATGTGTTTATACAGTAGCTAGCTAGCCATTAAATTAGATAAACTAAATGTAAGATAGCTAACACCATTTCATTGACAATTTAAGAGGCTAGCTATCATGGTGCTAGCTAGCTCAACTGTGATGCTGTTTCTTCTGCCCTCTGCTAGCCAGTTTTCTGTTTTCATATAAAAACGTAGGTTATAGTTTGATTTAGCATGCTGATTGAGGAGTGTTCATCTGTTCATCTAGCCTATTTCTATTCATTTGTCCAGCATCAACTGTAAAATATTTTTACCATTCCAGGGGCAGTGGTAGCTCAGCGGTTAAGGTTCTGGGTTACTGATCAGAAGGTCGGGGGTTCAGGCCCCAGCACCGCTAAGATGCCACTGTTGGGCCCTTGAGCAAGGCCCTTGACCCTATCTGCTCCAGGGGCGCTGTATCATGGCTGACCCTGCACTCTGACCCCAGCCTAGCTGGGATATGTGAAAAAAAAGAATTTCACTGTGTATGTGCAAATGTATAATGTGTGATAAATAAATAAAATTATTATTATTATTAATTATAAAAAAAAAAATTAAAAAAAAAGAATATTCCAATTGTTCAGCTAACTATTTATATATCTGTGCATGGCATTGCATTAGTGTTTTTTACAAGATTTTTTCTAATCTTATTCTACAGAACTATGCCACGTGCATCATCTGATGTGTGGATACATTTCACCAAGGCTGTGTACATTTGCAAATACCGTGCAAAGACCTATGTTAAGAAAACCACAAAGATGCAGCAGCATATAGCCAAGTGCCCAAAGTTTTTTCCAATATTTCCAAAATTCCCCATCGTAACTTCCCATGGAAAGTTTCTGGAAAGTTTCTGGAAATTTACCAGACATTTTCTGGCCCTTTGCAACCCTACTTGTCTATTCTTTATTATTTGTTATCACACATTTTAGATTTTAGAGTATAACATCATCAAAATTAAGTAACACAAAAGTATGGAAATTATGCAGTGACCAAAACATATTAAATCAGAAACATCTTCTATCTGAATTTCTTCAGTGTAGCCTTTCATCTATTCCAGCTCTGCACTAGGGATGAGCGATACCACGTATTTTCTTTTCGATCCGATACCAATAATTTAAAGTCCAATATCGTCAATACTGATATATGATACTTCTATTAAATTTTTTTTTTTTTTTTTGCGATTACTTGGGATAAAATTGGTAATTTAAAATAATATTTTTAGTCATAATTCAAGACATTATTATTATTATTATTATTATTTTTTTTTTTTTTTTTTTTTTTGCCTAAACAGAAAATTAGACTTCTGTTTTGTTTACCCTTACAAAAATTAACCATTTCACTACAGTAACTATAGTTTAACCATGGTATTTAATTAAACCATAGTTACCACACAATTAACCATGGTTACTACTACAATATTACTGTAGTAAAACAATGAGTTCAGCACAAAAAACAAAAGAAAAACATGGTTACTACAATATTACTTTAGTAAAACCATGGTTGACTATTTGTTTAATTATTTATTAACAACAGTTACACACAATTATAAGAAATAAGAAATGTCACCTTTAGATATGTTGTTATTTTAGTGTGAATTTATTCAAGAAGCAGTGGTGTAGTAGTGTCTGAAGAGGTGGGCATACTGTGAAATGTATGAAAAACGCATGCACCCAATCTCTAAAATTAATTTAAATTTATATACAGTTCATGTAAAATGTGCAAGAATTTTTTTTCCATTAAACTTGGGACTGTTGTAATTATAGTCCCACATAAACATACAATATGTAAACTACCGGTCAAAAGTTTTGAAACACTTTCTCATTCTTTATTATAATTTTTTTTTTTTTTTTTTCACATTTTAGAATAATAGTAAAGTCATCAAAACTATGGAATAACATAAATGGAACTATGGTAATTATGTTGTGACTAAACAAAATCCAAAATAAATCACAACTGTGTTATATTTTAGCATCTACAAAGTAGATGCCTAGAAATTCTTGCCTAGAATTTGCAGATATGTATTCTTGACATTTTCTCAACCAACTTCTTGAGGTATCACCCTGGGATGCTTTTTAAACAGTATTACATTTTAGTTTTATAATTAAATAAATTAATATGGTGGCACAATTAAATTTTTGTCTACAAAACTAATTTAAAACATTTAAGCATACGCCTTCAGAGCAAAAGATTAAGATCATGAGAAACATTTCAGTCAAGTGTTTCAAAACTTTTGACCAGTAGTGTATATCAGGGTAAGTTTCTTGCTGGCATGGTGTAGAGTACACTGCTAAGAACAATGGTATGGTAACTTCATGTTAAATATGCATTTAAATTAATAGGTGTCATTAATGTTCCTTTTATTAGGCTACTATGAAAACTGTTAATAATTATTATTCTAACTAATAAACTAATCCATAATACGCAATAAACTGTTAAGCATTGTAGCTAGTATGAGTAGTAATGTTCACATTAACACATTATCTTGTATTAACATATACAGCCTACATAAAAATGTATGGATATTTTTTCTATTTGTGTACTATTATGTGCTTTTCTGTGTAGAGTGAAATTGTTTTCCTGCTTAGAAATATAAATTTAACTTATTTGATATCACGAGAAAAAGGCACCACCGACAGCAGTAAAAGGCAAAAAAAAAAAAAAAAAAAAGAGGGGGTGCAATAACATGCAGTATTTTCACAAAGTGAAACATATATATATATATATATGTATATATATTTACGTTTAGCAGGGAAATAAATATGCAGTGCAAATTATAGTTTCTCCAGGGATGCTTGTGTATCAGACGCTGGAAATGTCCCGCCCCTTACTAAAACGGAAAATATGATTGGTTAGCAAATATCCAATCGCGTCTGAAATGAACGTTCTGATTGGTGGATCAGCTTAGTCCGACTGTCTGTCTTGCCAGTGCTCCCCAGTGTATCTCCGTGTGCATTTAGAGAGAATCTCTGTACATTTTTTAAATAATAATAATATAACACAATTCACTCAACGGTACTGCGGCATCATGTTATTAGATTGAAAAAGTTCGGGGTCAAAAGCCTTCTCGTTGTTCTGGCGGCCACACGTATCATCACTTAATTCAGGTGGGCACACGCAAAATCCTAAAACAGATAGGAGGGTATACAACGTATGCCTGCGTATGCCCTAGACTACATGACCAGAAGCTGTTTCTCTGATTTTCTATCATTACCTCTACAAGGCACTGATCCCTCTTGTTTTAACCAGTCTTGTGACGGCGCAAGCGCTTTTCTGCTTGTGTTTTTCAGCATTTATGAATGTTAAGATGAGTGGAAGAAGAAATGGTTCCCATCCTGCACAAGTATTTGCTAATGTAGCCTAATCCATTTTATTTAACTTTGAAGCTTATGATTATTGTTCATGGTAACCAAATAATAATGTCCCTAGTTCAAAAAATAAATGATTTAGAATCGATATTTTTTTTACAACATCAGTATCGGAATTATCGATACTTTAGGATTGATCCGCCCATCCCTACTCTGCACACAGTTCATTTTCTCAATCAGCTTCAGGTAGAGATGTGTTTGAGTTTGATGTGGTGAAAGATTAAATCTTTGCCAAGAATTTATGCTTCAATGATACCAAACACGTGCCATGAAGCCAGAAGCGAGCACAAATGATGAAGACAGATGAGAGTGATTTACAAGGGGTTTAAATACTTGTTAAATACAAAGAAAGGAATATGTTATGATGTTTGTATCATCTCCATAGCGTAGTGTACCGTCTCTTCCACCTTGTGCGTTCACCATCAAAATCCTTCTAAACTTTCACAGACCGCAGACAGCACACATATATCACAGCTCGTGTTTAATCTTCACCCTGCGTGCTGAGAATGAGACACAAAACCTGCATTTATATGAAGAATCCCTAACATTCACTTAAAATCCCCATTAGTTGTGTAATAATATGTGATTAGAATTTGAAGTGCTATTAATACAGTAGGCTACGAATCTGAAAATGGCAATATATGCTGAACACTTGTATGCTGAAAGTGTTCATAAATGTTTTTACTGATATAAAAATGTCAATTATATACAGTAGATATATGCAATATACAGAATATGACAATATGATAAAAATTTGCAACAATTTTCATATACGTTACATGTTTTTTAAACACTTGTGGAATTTAAATGTGTACATAAATACTCAAATATATGAACTCTAATTGTATTTGTTCGTATATGGCCAGTGGCAATTTCTCAGGGCCAGCAAAGCCTTCTCTGCTGGCGTAACATCCCTAATAAATAAAAAATGTTCATCCTTTCATTCTCATTGACCTTTTTGCCAATGTATTTTCAGTCAATTTCCACTCCTAATTAATCTACAAATGAATAGCAAAAAACAAAATAAATTATTCAATCAGAATTTATTCCTTGATGCTTACAAGCAAAGTGTGACAACTTTTTCACAAATTGCATGTCCGAAGCCATGCTCCTTAGCCAAAGCAGCACATGAGTCTGAGCTCCACCCCGTCAGGCCTTCAGAATTCCACAGAATCCCTCAACAGTGTAAGTGAATAGGCATCTAAAGTCAGACTGTCAGATTCATCAGCCAATCAGATTTATTTATTTGTTCTTGTGGGTGTGGTCTTTAGGATATGTCCCAGTCCAGGCCTTTAGTGACGCACTCACACTTTAAGTGATGTATGTAATTTGAAAGCGAAGAGCGCGAGATCTTGCTGACGAGTCGGCTGTCACTGCTGGTATTGCCGTTGAGAAAGAGATCCTTATGGATTTACAAACCTGAGATGTTCTGCATGATCGTGCGATTGATTAAGCAGGAAAGAAGGGCTGATTTTCACTTCAAACAAATTGGTAAGTGCTTTTTGCATTGTTATAGCAACATCAGGAGTTTTCTAGTGTAAATTAGGCTGCTTGAGCATTCAGTGTCAGATCAAGTTTTGGAAAGTAACCGTGTACCCTGATGAAACAATTTATTGCAAGCAAAATTTAAATCACAAATATTATTAGAGAGGTTTTTCTTGGTATTAGACCTCCTTGGTTCTGGCTTTCGTGCGTGGACGTGTTTTTAAAATGTCAATTGGTATTATTAGTTGACTGCCACGTAATGTATGATGGGCATACGGCGTCTTATTCCTTGTGAAACTGTGTTCTTAATGGCATGAATCACACTGAAGGCCTAGACTTAAAATGCACAGGCCACGGCTGTATATGGCCATATACCAGATTTAAATATCAGACAATGTAATAATGGCAACAGGCCTAATTATTGAATCCTCATTTGTGCTTTTAGCTTACAGATTTATTGTACGTCTATTTTAAACTTAGATACGTTTTATTGCATTCTCTGAGGCAGAAAATGCTAATACAAAATTATAGCTGCAAGCGGCAATCATTGGGGTCCAAGAAAGTGAAGAAATAACAAAAATTATCAGAATTGACAGAAATCATCCAGTGCATGCCAAATTATACAAACTGACTATATAAAAGCTGCTGAAAGCTGATTGGTCGATGGCGGCCATGTTTTTCAAAATATGCGACTGTCCTCATAGACGTTGATGACACCTTGGACAAATAAACTGCATGCAAAATTTCAAGTCGATCGGACCAACAGTTCCATAGTCAGAGCCATTTAAATTTTTAATTATTATAGCGCCACCAAGAGGCAAAGGTGTGTCTGTACGCCTGAGTAGTGGGCAGGATTTCAAACCATCCTGCCAAGTTTGGGGTCTCTGATGTCCAGACACTTTTAGGGCAGAAAAAAAAATAAGAAGAAATATAGCTGCAAGCAGCAATTGTCGGGGTTCAAGCCTTTTAAGAAATTTCAAAGTATGCAAAAAAGGTATGTATCTGTATATGTACTTTGTAAGTTGCTGAATTTGCAAACTGGTGTTAAATATGACTCTGATGTCTTGTGTTCAACGATCCTGAAACAGGATTAATTGTTATGGTGGTCTTTTTTTTTTTTTTTTTTTTTTTTTTTACTTTTTAACTGTTATAAAGCCGCAAACACCCAATCTCCAAAAAGGTTTTAGAAACTTGAATATTTATTTTAGGAATTATAGGCTTTTGGATACACTTGGTCAAACCCACATGATAAATGCAACCCCTAAATAACTAAATAAATAACTAAAGTTCAACGTTTCTTTGATAATTATTGACCTAGGGAGTCCTAGATGTAGTTCACAATAGCAGGTAACATTGGATAATATACAATAATTTACACACCATTAATACAGCAATTTTGCTGAAATTTGATTGGCTGCTTTTTTTATTTGTCTGAGTTATATTGTAGAATATGTTAGCATTTGGCCCCTTCAAGAAGCATACAAATTTTCAACTTCACTGATAATACAGTTGCAGAGTTATGAGCATTTTTTAGTAGTAGCGCCCCCTATATGTGAATTTTTAGTGATTTTGCATGCAGACTCAAAATATGCTGTTGTATATTTTTATCAAGTTTCGTAACATTTGGCCTTTTCGTTTGGTAGATACTGGGCAATACGTACAAAATGGACGACGCCTGACCAATTCGTTGGCTTATATCTTCGCAACGCTTCGACGAATCAAAATTCCTTTGATAACTTTTTGTCCGGAGGGTTCATAGTAGACACACACCAATTTTTGTGAGAATCGGATATGCTTTTTTAGAAAATTAGTATAGCGGAAACATTTTATAAAATGCAATAAAACAAAGATATAAATTGTGTAGGTCTTGGTGCAAGGAATTAGAGGAAAAAAATTGAGATTATTGAGATTATTCAACTGGGTTGCAGAGTTATTGGCGAAAACATAAATGTCCTTGTTATAGCACCACCTTGTGGCCAATTTCCATAAAACTTGGTACACAGCCTCATTCTGACACTGTCTACAAATATCTCAAGTTTTGTAATGGTCGGCCATTCAGATTTGATGTTATTTAGCTGCTGAAATTTTATTGGCTGCTGGTGGCCATGTTTTTTATTTGTCCAACTGATATTGTAGCCTTTGGCCCCTACAAGACGCATACCAATTTTCAACTACATTGATCATAAGGTTGCGGAGTTATGAGGTTTTATTTGTAGCGCTATAGGCGAAATATTTTGTGACTTTGCGTGCATCCTTAGAATGTCCTGTTGTCTATGTGTATCAAGTTTCGTAACATTTGGCCTTTTCATTTTGTAGATACTGGTCAGTATGTACAAAATGGACGACGCCTGACCAATTTGTTGGTTTATATCTTCGCAAAGCTTTGATGAATCAAAATTCCTTTGATACATTTTTGTCAGGAGGGTTCATAGTAGACACTCCCCAATTTTCATGCGAATCGGACATACGGCCTAGGAGGAGTTCAAAAAAGTAGGTTTTTCGAATTATGCAAATTAGTGCCAAAATTTTCATGACGGAAATGAAATCGGAGTTCGTCTTGAGCCAAGGAATCCAATGATGTAAGACACTTGAGTGTGTGACAAATGGTTTATGAGTTATGGGCCAAAACGTAAACATGATTACTATAGAGCCACCTTGAGGCCGATTGGGCCGAAACTTTGATACACTGTAGTACCCTGGGGGACTACCTTCCGTCAAAGCTCTCTACGACTTATGGTTTGGTCTGCATGATCATTTAGGGCAGAATAATAATAAAAATAAAAATACTTACAATTACAAAAGGGTTCCACAGCCCTTCAGGCTTGAACCCCTAAATATAGCCACAAGCAGCAATCATCAGGGTCCAAGCACATGTGAAGAAATAAGCAAAATAATCAGAATTGACAGAAATGATCCAGTGGACGACAACTAATACAAAATGACAGAATAGATATTGCCTAAACTAAATTTGTTGAAAATTGGGAAAAATATGATTTGTTACTTGGTTGCTAGGGTAACCCCATCTGGTTGCTAGGCAGTTACCAAAGTGATACTCAAAAGGCTCCTTGCTACCCTGAGTCCAATGAAAGAAACAGGAAGTCTCTTGGATGTTCTGGTGCAGAGATATGTGATTTGTTACTTGGTTGTTAAGGTAGCCACATCTGGTTGCTAGGCAGTTACCAAGGTGATACTCAAAAGGCTCCTTGCTACCCTGAGACAAATGAATGAAACCGGAAGTCGCTACGATGTTCTGGTGCAGAGATATGGGATTTGTTACTTGGTTGCTAAGGTAACCCCATCTGGTTGCTAGGCAGTTACCACGGTGATACTCAAAAGGCTCCTTGCTACCCTGAGTCCAATGAATGAAACCAGAAGTTTCTATGACATTCTGATCCTGAGATGCCCATGTAAGCATTTTGAATGGAAGTCAATAGGGTTTGGTTACTAGGGTGCTCTAAATGGTTGCTAGGGCGTGGCTAAGTAGTTTTTATGATGATACCTGAAGTCTGATTGCTCACCCAAGTAAAACAAGCCAACTGTCATTTCTCTAGGACATTCTGATCCAAAGATATCACTCTCAGCCAGTTTGAATGGAAGTCAATGGGGTGTGGTTGCTAGGTTGCTCGAAATGGTTGTTAGGGCACAGCTAAGTAGTTTGCATGATGATACTTGAAGTCTGATTGCTCACCCAAGTAAAACAAGCCAACTGTCATTTCTCTAGGATATTCTGATCCAAAGATATCACTCTCAGCCTTTTTGAATGGAAGTCAATAGGGCTGGTTGCTAGGGCGTGGCTAGCCAGTGACCAGAGAGATTCTTATTGGCTGATTACTAACCTGGCTCAAAAGATCCAATCGCCAAGTGTCTACAAAATTCTGTATTGAAACTAAATGAAAATGGCCGACATAGGAATTTTTCATATCATTGGACTCACTATACCCCACTGAATCTAATGAGACCTAATGAGACCTAATGAGATCTAATTTGATGATTTTATGACAAACTGTTCAGAAGTTATAAGCAAAAATGTTTTTTTCATATCTCGTGACCACTAGGTGAAACTGTTCCGAAACTGAGCAGGCACCCTCGAGTCATGGTGCCTATGACAAATAATAAGTTTGGTATGAATACGCTAAAGCGTTACGGAGATATACCCTCACGTCCATTTTGGCGTGCTCTTGGTCGAATTCGTTAAAGCGGCATTCGAAAACGGTATGGTTTATCAAAATTCTGTGAATACGTTTTTGTCATGAGTGCCTCTAGATGATGCAGGCCAATATTCGTGCAAATCGGACAAACGGCCTAGGACGAGTTCGAAAAAGTAGGTTTTTCAGAAAATTCAAAATGCCGGAAATATTTTCATGATGGAAATTCAATCGAATCGTCTTGAGCCAAAGAATCAGAGGAAAAAAGACTTTCGTACCTAGGACTCACGATTCAAAAGTTATTAACATAAACATGAGTGCAAATTTGGGCAGTTGGTGGTGCTAGAGGGTTTGAGGTAGAGACACCAAATTTGCTGTGGTAACAGATCAGAATGTAATAACTTTCCCGTAAGCGGTTCTATGGGCTGCCATAGACTCAAGAGCGGAAGAAGAAGAAGAAGAAATATAGCTGCAAGCAGCGATACCGGGGTCAAGCCAATTATCGGCACCATGAGCAGCAAAAAAAGATTTGTGACATGTTTTTGGTTAGAGTCCGATGAACAGTGTATGAGGAGTTAGAAAAATAAACTTTCAATCATTAAAAAAAAAAAAAAAAAAGATGTATTTTAAAATTAACTAAAAATAGCTAGTTCTTAGAATTTAGGTCCAGTATGTGGTGCTGTTCTGAAACTGCTAAGGTAGTATCTGGGCATGATGGTTATCATGCAGGAAAGCGTTCAAGAGTTATAAGCCAAAAAAGCCAATCTCCTGACCAGTAGGGGGCAGTGTGCCAAACCGCTGCAGGTAACCTCAGGGCCTAATGGTGATGACACATACCAAGTTTCATCCCAATCCCTCAAATTGTTGGGGAGATACAGCCTCAAGTTCAATTTTGCGTGTTCTTCATTGAATTCGTTGAAGCACCATTCGAAAATGGTACGGTTTATAAAAATTCTTTGAATAACTTTTTGTTATGAGTGCCTCTCGATGATGCAGGCCAATTTTCGTGCAAATCAGACAAACAGTCTAGGAGGAGTTCGAAAAAGTAGGTTTTCAAAACATTTAAAAATGGCGGACAGAAAGTTTGCTCGATCATGACATAATTGGTATCATTGTTCTTGGCATGAACCACGGAATCTATCAAGACCAGTCTCATGACAGTAGGCAAAAGGAGTCAATAGCTATTAGCATTTTTAGAAATAGCATTATAATTTGACCACAAGGTGGTGCTATCCCGAAATATTTTGAGTCCCTTCAGAACATGGTGCCAAAGACATACCAAGTTTCGTAACAATACACCAAGTTGTTCGTAAAATATGCAAATCAGACAAACGGCCTAGGACGAGTTCGAAAAAGTAATTTTTCCAGAAAATGCAAAATCAGACTGTCCTCCATCTGTGTGCCAAATTTCATAACTTTCCCGCAAGCGGTTCTATGGGCTGCCATAGGCTCGAGTGGAAGAAGAATAATAATACGAAAACTAACGAAAACACAATAGGGGTCTTTCGCCCCTTCAGGGCTTGACCCCTGATAATAAGAAAATCATAACATATACAATAGGGTTCCTGCACCTTCAGTGCTTGGACCCCTAAAAATAATAAGAAAATCATAACAAATACAACAGGGTTCCTGCACCTTCGGTGCTTGGACCCCTAATAAACAGAAAATCAGTACAAATACAACAGGGTTCCTGCACTTTCAGTGCTTGGACCCCTAATAATTAAGGGTCTTTCAATACACACAGCTTTCACCTAATTGTATGATATTTTTGTGTGCATTTTTAATTTTTGGTTTCTAACTGCATATTCAGTTATTATGCACTAAAATATTTACATGTAATCAAATTTAAAATGTAATTAACACAATTACAGAGGTATATAATGATGATTTGTGAGTTTTCACTGCAAAACAACCCCAAAAAATACAGCAAATTGCATTGCAAAATTTGAGAAAAGCAGCAGCAAATTCAGCCATTTTGTAATTACAGCTAGCCAAATTACGTGGCCATTTCCTAAATACAGTGTAATTTGATGACCAAACTTTAGTTGTGACAACCGGAAAAGTGAAATTCCTGTATCCGTTGCCACAACGAGTACAGTTAATCTTTGGAACGGTGCCAGTCCGTCATGACAACGTTGTGGCAAGGTCGTGGATCAATAGTGTCACGGGCGGGGGATGACAAAGGACCCAAAAGCATAGATGACAGTTCAATGGTTTTATTAACAAAGTTCTCAATGTCAAGATAAGGCGCACCTGATACCGGCTGCAAAAGGCTGAAATCCAGCGCTGCAATGGGTTAGTGAAGGGTGTGTTCGTATGATAAGTGTGTGCTTTGTGGAAGTCAGGAACAATCCGAAGAGAGTCTGAGAAGCTGGTGTGTTGCGAAGCAAAGCCCAGATGATATTGTCCCCGAGACACGGGCAGAGACTGAGGAATCTTTCTCCACATGAACTGGGCACAGAACTGGCGAGGGCGACGGCAAACAGGAAGGTAACAGCATCTCTACAGAGGGGCAACCAACAGACACACGGGCATGCTCCAACTACACAAGAGAGTACAGTTAACATGACAGTGAACAATAAATGGGCAAATAAACGAGGTGACACACAAGGAATAAGTAGGGAGTGCAATCAGTGTGAAGCAAATGGTAATGGGCGAGTAAATCATTGCTGTGATCAGCATCTCCCCGAGACAGATCACCATTCCCATGGAAATGCTGATCGCGTGCCGGCTCCACCTTTGAGACACGAGGGAGAGAGAAAAACAAACAACAGTATGAGCCAGCACAAATGCCGGAACCATGACAAATAGTTGTTTGTTGTTAACCAGTTGGTAATTTATGCTTTGAATAATTATTCTATGGGCGAACATGCAGTATTCTAACCTAATTTATGTCCTCATTTGCCCAACACTAATTTAGAGGCTATTTATACAGGCGATTCACCAAATTAATGGCAAAAATAGGCAAACAGGACGTGTCTCATATCTTCTGCGTACATTGTGTGATTTAGATTAAAATTGAGTTGTATGTTTGGTAATGGGGGCTGATCACATTGATGTGACTATTTTGGGTCACCATCATAGCACCACCACCTGGTAGCAGGAAGTGTGGTTCTTACAACAGACTTTAAAATAGTCCTCTTATATTTACCCAGATTACTTCAAAATTGTTTAGAATAATTTAAAATGCCAAATGCATGTGTCCAACTTGTAAAGTTTACCGAAAGCCACCGGGTCGAAACGGCCCATGATGCTTGGGCCCGTCGTCGCTGCTTGTAGCTATATTTAATATTGCTATTATAATAGATCATGTTTTCCAGCATTTCCCTGTAAAACTATTTTACAACAGCATCTTGTCTTTGGGGCTATTTACAGGATTTTATTGGCAACTCTAGTTGCCAGGTAAATACTTTAATTCAGTATAATTTCAAAAAATGACACACAACAGTTATCTGTAAATTGCTTTCCAGTATATTATTGTAATTTGCTTTACAGCAATTAACAACATTTTACAGTACATTATTGGCAACCTTTTTGCCAGGTAATTCCTGTAAATTATATAGTAAATTGTTTTACAGTGTAGTACATTTACAATGGTAAAAGAAAATCATATGTGCTTGCCTTAAAATATTATTATTACTATCATTAATATTATTCGTATTATTATTATGTTTTTCATCACAAAGTAGAAAACATGTACTCAACAGGCTTATTTTTGTTGCTTCTGTTCTAATCCAAAATGATGTCTCTGCCATTTGTAATAATGTGAATAAAGGAAGAAATGATCAACAGTGTGCACATCCAATGGCAAAAAAGCTCAGTGTGGGTGCCTGACCAAATAGGTCTGATGAAGAGCTGTGGGCTCAAAACGTCACCTTAGGTGAGAACACTAATGCTCTATTTTTGGAACTGTGGGGTGTTGAATTTTTTCTCTCTTTTTCTGATAATATTAATAAAACAATTATTAATCACTTATTTAACGCTATCACTGCAGTGCTAAAATAATTTTTTCCGTTAATTGTAATTGTTGTTTCAATATCTAAGACTGGGTTACGGCTAACCCATGACCACACTACTGTTTTTAAAAATCATTCTTATGGTAAATTTATCATTTGGATACAATTATTGCCAGAGGACATTGTTGAATGGAATTGCATGCACTCATGACTATTATAAAAAGCAAGTAAGTGTGTTATTTAGCATCATGTTAAAAGTAATACATGATTATGATTTTGTTTAATTATCAACATTGTACAATTTACAAATGACTCCTGGAACTGCATGCACTCATGACTATTATAAGCAAGTAAGTGTGTTATTTAGCATCATGTTAAAAGTAATACATGATTACGATTTTGTTTAATTATCATCAACATTGTACAGTTTACAAATATTTTTTAAATAAAACATACTAAAATTACTGTGAAATAGTTCTCTCTACCTCAATTGTTAAACTGATAATCATGTTTAAATAGTGTACGTTATGATTCAGAATAAAAGAATAACTGTGAAATATAACGTCTCGGTTACTGTCGTAACCTCTGTTCCCTGATGGAGGGAACGAGACGTTGTGTTGATGTAGTGACACTAGGGGTTGATCTTGAGAGCCCGAGACACCTTCAGATCTTTGAGAAAAGGCCAATGAGAATTGGCAAGTAGAATTTGCATGCCACTCCCCCCGATATACGGGTATAACAGGGAGGCTGGAATGCGGATTCATTCAGGTTTTTGCACTGAGGATCCGAGACAATGTCCCGGCCATTACAGTGGTGTAGTTCAGCCTGTGGCAAGAGGGACACAACGTCTTGTTCCCTCCATCAGGGAACGGAGGTTACGACAGTAACTGAGACGTTCCCCCTCTGTCACTCACTCGACGTTGTGTCGATGTAGTAACACTAGGGGTCCCTATACGAAATGCCACAATGGCTGAACTGTGTTATGTGAACTGCCGATGCAGGTGTAGGCAAGCTACTGTGAGGAACAGATGCAGTCGGACTGCACGTAGCCTCCCCAGATGTCCCAAAACATCATGTAATTCTCAACAACCCTGAGGGGAGGAAGGAGATGTATCTAGTATGGGACCAGGCCGCGCCAGCAGCGGCCTTTTCTCTCTAAGTTTTTCACTCCACAGAAAATTTGATTCGGCTGGGGCCTTTAAATACTCCGGGGAAGGTGTTCTTTTCCATTCCTATTCTTTCAGGGGGAAAAGAACCCGTGGAGGCCACACCCTGCCCTGAAGGGGAGGGTAAAAAAAGTGGCGAATACATCATATGGGCCTAAGGCCACACATGGAAGAGGTGCGGCGGTATGTCCTGCCCTTCGTAGGGGAGGAGCTCTACAAATGCAGAGACCAAGGCAGAGAGAGCTCTGCCAAGGGAGACGCGGGTCTACCGAAAAAGGGAGAACGTACCGCGGAAGATACATCACAGGAGGTTACCGGGGTAACCGAGACCTGTGGAGCACTTACCCCAGTACAGGGCAAAATCTCGAAGGTATTGGGTGTTGCCCAGCCCGCTGCTCTACAGATGTCTGCTAGAGAGGTGCCATTGGCCAGTGCCCATGAGGATGCCACACTCCTTGTGGAGTGTGCTCGAACTGGGTCTGGTAGGCCAAAGCGATGGCATCCATGATCCAGTGGGCAAGCCTCTGTTTGGAGACAGCGTTCCCTTTCCGCCGAAGCAGACAAAGAGCTGCTCAGAGCGTCTAAAGCTCTGCATGCGATTCAAGTAGCGCAAAGCACGCACCGGAAACAGCAATGATAAGGCTGGGTCTGCCTCCTCCGGGGGCAGCACTTGCAGGCTCACCACCTGATCCCTAAAATAGATTGTGGGAACCTTGGGCACATAGCCCGGTCAGGGTCTCAGGATCATGTGAGAGTCTTCTGGACTGAACTCTAGGCACTCTTCACTGACAGAGAACGCTTGCAGGTCCCCGATCCTCTTGATGGAAGTGAGCGCGGTAAGGAGGGCGGTCTTCAATGAGATGGCCTTTAACTCGACTGACTCTAGGGGCTCAAATGGGGCTCTCCGTAGGCCTAAAAGGATCACGTAGAGGTCCCATGAGGGAAAGAGGCGCGGCCTAGGAGGGTTCAACCTCCTGGCGCCTCTCAGGAACCTGATGATCAGGTCGTGCTTACCGAGAGACTTACCTTCAACAGCATCATGGTGTGCTGCTATAGCAGCTACACAGACCTTGAGTGTGGAGGGGGACAGCCGCCCGTCCAACTTCTCTTACAGGAAGGAAAGCACTGACCCGACTGCACACCTCTGGGGGTCTTCGCTATGGGTAGAACACCACTTAGCGAAGATACGCCACTTCAGGGAATACAGCTGCCTTGTAGAAGGAGCTCTGGCTTGAGTGATTGTGTTAACCACTGCGGGGGGTAGACCAGTTAGGTCTTCCGCGTCTCGTCCAGGGACCAGACATGGAGATTCCAGAGGTCTGGGCGTGGGTGCCAGAGGGTGCCCCGTCCCTGAGAAAGAAGGTCCTTCCTCAGGGGCATTTGCCAGGGAGGTGCTGTCGTGAGGGGCGTGAGGTCCGAGAACCAGGTCTGGGTGGGCCAATACAGAGCCACGAGAATGACCTGCTCCTCGTCCTCCCTGACCTTGCACAGAACCTGTGCAAGTAGGCTCACTGGGGGGAATGCGTATTTGCGCAGCCCCCGGGGCCAGCTGTGTGCCAGCGCGTCTGTACTGAAGGGAGCTCCCATCAGGGCATACCAGAGTGGGCAGTGGGAGGATTTCCTGGAGGCGAACAGGTCTACCTGTGCCTTGCCGAATCGACTCCAAATCAGCTGGACCACCTGGGGGTGGAGTCTCCACTCTCCCCTGAGCATCGCCTGCTGGGACAGAGCATCTGCTGTGGCGTTGAGGTTGCCAGGGATATGAGTGGTCCGCAGCGACCGGAGTCGCCGCTGACTCCAGAGGAGGAGGTGACGGGAGAGTTGCGACATGTGACGAGAACGTAAACCGCCTTGGCGGTTTTATAAGCCACTGTCGTCGTGTTGTCCATCCGGACCAACACGTGCTTGCCCTGGATCAACGGCAATAGCCTCCACAGGGCGAGCTGTACTGCCAGAAACTCGAGGCAGTTGATGTGCCAATGCAGGCAAGGTCCTGTCCAGGAGCCAGCGGCTGTGTGCCCATTGCACACGGCGCCCCAGCCTGTCTTGGAGGCGTCCGTCATAACCACGACGTGCCTGGATACTTGATGTATGGGGACTCCAGCCCGCAGGAATGCAAGGTCTGTCCAAGGGCTGAAAAGGTGGCGGCAGGCGGGCAGTCGTGAGAGCCACGCGGTGTGTGCCGCGGTGCCATGCATACCTCGGGACTTGGGTCTGGAGCCAGTGCTGTAGCGGTCTCATATGCATCAACACGAGCGGCACGACTGCCGCTGAGGATGCCATATGCCCCAGGAGCCTCTGAAATATTTAATTAAACATATGAGGAGTCTGAACTTTAAAAACATAAACATAAAATTCACAACATGACAGTTTGTCATGTCAGTGTAAGTACATTTGTTTAACAGTAATTTACACTTAGAGTGCTTAAATATATTTAATATGAATATTTACATTGAATTAAACATTTGTTTAAATCTCACTTTTGTAGCGTGCTTCTTGATGCTGTAACACACGAATTAAATGTTTGTTTCTGTTTAGCAGCGTAGTCCTAATGTTAAAAACAGTCACATGTTCAGATATTTGGTGTCAGACATCAGAATCAGAATCAGATTTATTGCCAAGTATGCTTACACATATAAGGAATTTGTCTTGGTGACAGGAGCTTCCAGTGTGCAACAATACAAAAACAATACAAAAACAGCAAGACATAGATAATAAAAAATAAAAACAGTCTCTAGAGTTTACTCAGAATGGTGCCAAAAACAAAAAATATCCAGTGAGTGGCAGTTCTGCAGATGGAAACCCTTTGTTGATGAGAGAGGTCAACTGAGAATGGCCAGACTGGTTTGAGCTAACAGAAAGGCTACGGTTACTCAGATAACCACACTTTACAATTGTAGTGAGCAGAATTGCATCTCAGAATGCACAACAAGTCGAACCTCGAGGCAGATGGGCTTTAACAGCCCACATCTGGCACTTCATTAGGACCATAGTGTTCCTAATAAAGTGCTCAGTGAGTGTATAACTCATAATATAACTCATAACAATAATTTATATATCTGTGCTTATTTTTTCCATTCTGTACACTAATATTAATTCGTTTTACTTAAAATATTCTTTACTCGAGTATATAAATAGATTGTCATTCTTTTTCACGCAAACACACTTCCTTTCTATGAAAATAACACTAATTGTAAATTGCGCTTCATTCACAGAACTGCCCGGTGCAATTTACATCGTCTTTACCGCCAAATGAAACCAGACGGTAAAGCAAATTTAGTTTAAAAGAGATATTTGTGCGCATTTTCTATCAATCATATAAGCAGTAATTCATAAAATAATGATTAAATGATAGAAGAGCGTTAAAACCTGTCATATATCCAGATGCGCAGTGCGGTCAAGCGCACTTTCGGCATGTTAAAGAGATGATTCAGGCATCTGGATCACAGTAGTGTAGTGATGCTGTTCAGTCCTTTCAAAGTGTGTCATATCACGGTGGTCTGCTGCATCCTCCTCTGTGTAGCGCTCCGGAACGTCCCATAAGATCGGAATTGCGCGTGAAAATGCACACATTTTGTGGCCGAATTTGCGCTGTTGGCTGGTCTGCATAATTCCTTTGAATTGGGTGCTAAACCAGTGCAGACAGCTTGTTCTAATAAATAGCTATATTACCGGATGCAAGAGACAAAAGACCCAGATATACTTCATATAAAATCAAAGAACAAACAGGTATGATGTCATTTAGAACAAAAACTGGCCAAAAATAAGGTGTTTATGCATTTGTTTCGGTAGTTCGTAAAACAGCTCACCTGGGCAAACTTTTAAAGAAACTTCTAACCAGCTTCTAAACACCTTCTTGCTGCCATTGGTCCACGTCATCGGTAGGTGTGACCTGAAGCTCCACCTACTACTTTGTTTACGTTTTTTTCAGTCAGCATTCAACATGAACACACTGGTGAGCAAGACCATGTCATATGATTTTTTTGTTTAGTCTACAAAATGAATCAAATCTTCTCAAATACTCTCAAGTATCCATTCATTCATGTGCCATCTGCAGCGAAAGCCATTCACACATCTGCCCAAAGTAAGATATGCCTCTATCACCATTCATTTGTCTTTATTCTAAACATAAACACATAACACTCTTTTATAAACCTATCAGTTATTATTAAAAGAATAAATAATAATAATAATAATAATAATAATAATAATAATAAATACATATAGCTGCAATTAGAGATGACGGGCCATGGTGCCTTCACCACCTGGTGGCTCTAGGAAAACAAAGCATGGTGGCCGCATGCATTTGAGAGGGTAAATATAAGAGGAATATTTCAAAAATCACAGCATGCAGTAGTATCAGTGTCGTCATAAATTACAATAACAGAGTGTAACTGGTGCATATTATGACTGCGTATGGCATGTTAGCACATTAGCGTCATGAATTCAGAATCCAAACAAGACAAATTAAAAATTTTCTACTGCATATATATTACTTTGAATCATCATCGAGTGTTTAAAACAGCTTGTTTTACTGACCTCATGTGAATTCTACTCATAGAATGAGGCATACAGTCATTGATAAAACATTTTAATGTCACATTAGTTTAGGTAGCGTCCTCATATTTAGATGCTCCTCTAAACCCTCCCACAGCAGTGTGGCGGTGTCTGAATGTTTGCAAACAGCTCAGCTGTTTTACTTTTTTATAACTTTTTTACCCTTGAACGAAGAACGAATAAGAACTTCTCTGGAAGTATATTGGGGCCTTTACTGATCGTTCACATTATAAACGAATGCAAGTTTTTAACGCAATTGGGCCCACTCAAGCAATGTCAATACTAATTAATGCCCATTTTTGAAGCATCTGGACCCGCTCAAGTGTCAAGCATTGAGGGGGCACCAATGCAGTGGTCTGGTCTGCATTGGTGCCCCCCAGCTGGTGCCGACCTAGGTGACCGCCTAGTTCGCCTATGACTAGAAATGGTCCTGGATAGGAGGCACGTATATTATGTTTGCTTTTCACATCTCTTTTTTATAATGCATTCAAATCCCATACGCTGTGATCTTTACTTCTACATTTAATTAAACTCTGTACTGCACTTAGTGCCTTTCTCTTCCCCTCTCCGTCGCTCCTGATCCGCTGCCTGCAAAACAGATGCAATGCAACAGCCAAAGACGGACGTTTAGCACATAAACCAACGATTAAAAAAAAAAAAATCACGCAGACAGCGTTGTACTATACATCATATATAAATCGTTTTGAAGCTGTGGATAAAAATCGTCTGCAAAATGAATATATGCAAATAAAAATATTTTCTCCAGAGGGGCACCTCAGCCCAAGAGGGCAAAGAGGCAGTGGCTTGGGCCATTGTAGCCACCTCCTGTGTACATCCTTGCCAGTTACCTTGGGCCGAATTAAGACAGGGAAACACCCTGAATAGGTGGATTAAATTAATATGTAAAATATAATTCTTCCATTAATATGTAAGATTTTCTAAAACATGTATTTTTTTTAATCTAACATTGTAATATAGTGAAAACTGAGCCTTGATTTTTCCGCTTCCTTAGCTACCTCAGCACTGGACATTACTATGCAGATATAGAAGTCAATTTTTCAAAATAACCAATGACTTCAACACAGTCGAGGGTTTTTCAAATCAGAAATGTATTGACAGACATTAAAAATGGAACAAACATTAAATTAACCTTAACAGGCTAACATTAGATTCATTTCTTACCACTGAAGTGTACAGTTCAGCCGATCCGCTTCTCTTCATTTGTTGTAATCGAAAAAGTTCTCTGTTACACTCCTACATCACGTTCTTTTTGATTATCCAAGTCAAATCTTTGTCTAATCAGTAACATATATATATTTAATTTTACATCTAGAAATAATTATTTATTGAGGAAATCTATAACTGAATGTCAGTCATTGAGTCATCCACTGGAATAAAATTAAACTTGTGTATGAAGATTTACAGATTTATGTAGGAATAAAGTGCATGCGGTTCAAATGTGCATGCATGTATCAGACGCAGCAAGTTAGATAGATAGAAGCAGGGCCGTTTCTGACCATTTTGATGCAGTTGTCACCCGGGGTGGTCTGATCTGCATTGGTGCCCCCCAGCTGGTGCCGACCTAGGTGACCGCCTAGTTCGCCTATGACTAGAAATGGTCCTGGATAGGAGGTACGTATATTATGTTTGCTTTTCACATCTCTTTTTTATAATGCATTCAAATCCCATATGCTGTGATCTTTACTTCTATATTTAATTAAACTCTGTACTGCACTAATTTCAGTCATTGTTGTATCTACTTCTCTTAAACGTTTATGAAAAATAATCAAATGTGATATAAAAAATTATTAAAATGTGAATGAAAAATAAAACCTAAAAAATAACCCTTAGAGAACATTCTGTGTAAGTTCTTTTTGTCCCACAATAACCTCCCTGCAACATTCTAGAGGTTAGATAATGGTTATAAAAATAAGTCTAAATAACCATTAGAGAACATTCTGTATATGTTCTTTTTAGGTTGTCACACAATCATTTCCCTGCAACATTCTGGGAACATTAGTTTATGGTTACAAAAAATATAATGAAACCAAATACAACATTTTCAGAATTACACCACTTCATGTTGCCCGAATTTTGCAGTGCACTCTGTTGAAGGGAAAAGTTTACCTGTCCAGTGCTGACTGCAGTTAGCTACAGCGCCAGATATATGCAACTAGTCGAAAAGTGAAAATGAAGCGACACGAAATTACGTGGTTACTTCATTTAATGTGCTTTTAATGTCGAATTTGTTTTTAAAACAATATTGGTAAGGTTTAGGTGATGATTTAGGGTAAGGATATCTGTTTTGTTTACCTCTCATCCAGCCCTGCCTAATAAGCGATATAAGCGGCTGCATAACCTGGTGGTCATGTGAGCCCCCTACCACAGGTTCAGTATAGGCAAATAATGATTTGCACTAAATGTAAATAGCACTGGGCACACAGCCCGGCTATATGCATGACAATAGTTTGACAGAACCTGTCAAAACTAAGAAAAAAACATTATTTAATTATAAAAGAAAAGGCATAAAGGAGAGTCACGTAATGCCATGCGAGGTTTGGACGTGTGAACGGTGAGCTCTGCGCACTTTGCTAATTTTAATACTTTTTATGTCATAAACCGGTGAGATTCGATATACCCCGATCCTTTTTTTTTTTTTTTTTTCTCGATTAACATTTTTTTATTGATTCAACCATTAAATATATACATAGCAGAACACACATATACAGAATCAATATGCAACACCCACTACCCCCCCCCCATCCCCCACCCGACCCCCAACAACACCCCAGTGGTCACACAACCATAGACACACAACAAAAATAAATACATTAATTACTAAAAAAATAAAAATAAAATAAATAAAACAAAATCACACACATAAAACCCCTGCACCTCTCTGTCCATTGTCCCTCCCCGAGAGCCCTCCAAAAAAGACAGATATCTGCCCCACTTCTTCTCAAACATGTCCAGACTCCACAGTCTTCTGGATACCCCCTCCTCAAGAGCTGCCACTCTGGCCATCTCTGAACACCACTCCTGAAAAGGGGGCGCTCCAGCCGACTTCCAACTCCTCAAAGTGATCTGTCTGGCGATCATAACACTAGACAGGACCCAGTTTTTCACGTGCTTATTCTTCAAATTAATGACTGCCCCATCTCCCAAGATACAGAGTCTGGGGCAAAATAAAATTTGAGAGGCCAAAACCTCACACATAAAACTCTGAATCCTCATCCAAAATTCCTGCCGCTACTGGGTGTCTATAAAGTAACTTAATCCATCCAATAAACGTACTCCCGAACCCGTATATTTCCAAAACCTTAAAAAGATAATCCCATTCTACCATGTCAAATGCCTTTTTGGCGTCAAGTGAGATGGCAGTGACCGGAGATTGATCATTCACTACTGACCACATGATATTGATGAGACGCCTAATGTTATCAGAAGAGCTACGGCCCGAATAAACCCCACCTGATCTATATGTATAAGTGAAGTCATAACTTTACTTAATCGATTAGCCAAAATTTTTAACAAAATTTTTACATCTAACTGGATCAGGGAAATTGGACGGTAACTTTTACACTCGCTTGGATCTTTGTCCTTTTTAAGAATCAGACTGATCCGGGCTTGTGTCATGGTTGGAGGAAGCTTTCCATTCTTTAATGATTCAGTAAAAACTTCTAACAAAAGTGGAGCCAGTTCTGTAGCATAAGATCTAAAAAATTCAGCAGCAAAACCATCTGGCCCCGGAGCCTTGCCAGTAGGTAAAGCCTTAATTACCTCGTCAAGCTCCTCCAAGGTTATCTCAGAATCAAGACAATTTCTTTGCTCAGTCGTCAGTTTAGGAAGTTTTAATGGTTCCACAAAGTTTCTAATATCTTCATCAGTAGACGAAGACGTGGAACTATAAAGATCAATATAGAATTCTTTAAAAGCATTATTAATATCAGTGGCCGAGGTAAATATTTCACCACCAGCAGATTTCACTGAGGTAATCATAAAAAAAGACTCTCTCTGCTTTATATATCTAGCCAAAAGTTTCCCTGCTTTGTCCCGACTCAAAGTATGACTGTCTTGCCCTGAATAACCAAAACTCCACTTTCCGCAACAAAATAGCATTATATCTGTATTTCAATCTAGTCAATTCTCTGAGGCCATCAGACGACATTCTGCGCTTCAGCTCTGCCTCTGCACTTTTAATATTCTCTTCCAACTCCATGAGTTCTCGTGCTTTGGATTTTTTGGTGAATGAGGCATACTGTATGATCCGACCCCTAAGAACTGCCTTAAGTGCCTCCCAAGCCACGCCCACAGAGGATACTGAGGACCAGTTGGTCTCCATATAAACAATGATTTCGGTCTTTAACATTTGTTGGAATTCAGGATTTTGCAACAGGGACACATTAAAGTGTCAACTATATGATTTATTTTTCTCTGTATATGGCAACATCTCCAAACTCACCATTGCGTGATCTGAGACTAAGATGTTTCCAATTGAGCAATCCGCAACAGATGAAATGAGGGATTTAGATATAAAAAATAAATCTATTCTAGAATAAATCTTATGGACTGATGAAAAAAAATGTATAGTCCCTACCAGATGGGTTCAAAAGTTGCCAAATATCCCCAAAACCAAGATTTTTACACATCCTGTGAAGCATCATTGTTGCTCTAGGGGGCTTACACACTTACACACAACCGGCGACAATCCCTTAAAACTCAAAGATTCCATGTACGCCTACGAGTGTCCCCGCGACAACTTTGCCATCGGATTGCTCAAGTCCGGTGCTTCTATACAAATTTTGTAAGGCAAAATTACATAACAGAAAATACTTTGTAAAACAGACCCCAGCCAACAGGCAGAATAACAGAAAAACATGTAGACTCATTCACAGAACCGTCTTGAAGGTGTGTTCCTCCACAAAATAAACTCCAGCTGATATAAAACCGTTCAGTTTTCTCGGACAGACAAACAACTGTTCAGTGAGCCAGCTGTTATGAGTTCAGCGGATGACATAATCATTCCAATGTCCCACAAATATACTCAACAAAACAGACTCCGGCCAGCAGGAGGAATAAGCACAAAGAATAAACAGATTTATCCACAGATGTTCCAAAGGAGTGATATTCAACAGAACAAGCTCCAGCCGCTAGGCAGAGCCAGCACGAAAAACAAAACCGGCATCCCGGTTCCTCGGATGATCAAGAGTCAAACTAACTCAGCCTGTCAACTTTATAAAAGACATCCTTTATGTGAGCATGTAGATATTTTGCGGTCATCCATAGTGTCCACTCTCAATCTGGCCGGAAACTTCAGTGTAGAAAAGATCTTCCGTCAATGCAAAAGTTTCTTGGAGTCATGCCACAAAACAAACTCCAGCCGCTAGGCGGAGCCAGCGCAATAAGAAACAAAAATGGCAGCCAGCTTCCTCAGATAATACAGTCCCTGAACCACGAGTCAGTCCACTAATATAAGAAACATCAAATGGCTTACTCACTCCAATGTATTTATGAAGGAGAGTGCCAGTTTTGGACAAGTAAATACTTTGCAACCATTCTTCGTTTCTATTCTCAGTTTGGCTGGGAACATCAGAGCAAACGAGATCTTTTTCTGATGTAAGAGTTTCTTGCATTCCTTGAACCGATCGCATTTCTGTCGTCGAGTTCGCAAAGTCCGGGAACAAGAAAATATTGTGATTCTTCCAAGAAAGCTTCCCTTTGCTCCTCGCCTGGCGCAACATGAGATCTTTATCGGATGATCTCAGAAATTTGGCCAGAATGCATCGGGGCCTTTCTCCCTCAGCAGATCTGTGAGCTGGCACTCTGTGAGCTCGCTCAATTTCCAGCTTCTGGCCTGTTATGTCGAGCAGATTCAGGAAGAGCTCGTTCAGGAATTTCACCATATCTCTGCCCTCTTCATGCTCAGGAATTCCAACAATTCGTATGTTATTCCTTCGGCTCATATTTTCAAAATATTCCAGTTTTTCCGAAATTAATTCTAAATCTGTTTTGGACGCGGGTGGATTAGCGGTTAATTCCCTTTCCGATGACTCAAGATAATCGATTCGTTTTTCAACTTCTGTCACTCTTGTAAACAACTCAGAGAATTTTGTTTCCATCGCCGTAATCGATCGACGTATTACAGCAAGATCTTCCAAGTCAGCAAGAACCTTCTTCAACATCACCAACATGTTGGACAACTGACGCTGAATATCTTCTCCCGACGTGCCGTCCAAATCGTGTCTCCGGTCAGCAGTCCTGTCAGAGGCCTCAGCTTGAACACGTAAGTGTCTTTTAATGTCTCCAGAGTCTGAGGATTTTGACTTCTTTGCCATGTTTACCTCAAAGAGCAAGTATGTAATTGGGTGTATCGAATCAAACCAGATTATAACATGAAAATAATAAAAAAACTAGCAAAGTTCGCAGAGCTCGTGTCTCACATGTCTGCTTCTCGCATGGCGTCCCCGGAAACCCCGATATACCCTGATCCTTAAATGTTCTAGAAAGACAATATGTCAAAGAATTCAAAATCCTCGGGCTCTAGAGACATTAAAAGACACTTATGTGCTTAAGCTGCTATGAACAGGCCGCAAGCCAGGGAGCCGATTTGGCCGGAGAAGTGAAGGAAATTCGGGGAGAATTGTTGAACATGTCGGCAATGCTGACGAAGGTCATTGCTAACTTGGAGGATCTTGCTGTAAACGTCGATCGATCACTGCCATGGAGACTAAATTCACTGAGGTGGTTACAAGAGTGGGATGTTGAGAAATGGATAGATTATCTGGAGTCATCGGCAAGGGAATTAGCAGCTACTCTGCTAGCAAAGGTGGATTTGGAGCGTGTCTGGGAGAAGTTGGAGGACTTGGAGAACCGTAACAGGCAGAATAACATCCGAATTGTTGGTATTCCTGAGGACGAAGAAGGTAGGGATATGTTGAAATTCCTGGATGGGCTCCTTCCGTGTCTGCTCGACATAACGGGCCATTAACTAGAAATCGAGCGAGCTCACAGGGTTCCGGCTCGGTGATCCACTGAGGGAGACAGGCCCCGAACAATTCTGGCCAAATTTCTGAGATCATCCGATAAAAATCTTGTGTTACACAAGGCGAGGAGTAAAGGAAGTCTTTCTTGGAAGAACCTCAGCATTTTCTTGTTCCCAGACTTTGTGAATTCGACAAGAGAAGAAATGTGATCGATTCAAGGAATGCAAGAAACTCTTACATCAATGGAAGGTCGCTTTTGCACTGATGTACATGGCCAAATTGAGAATAGATGCTAAGGATGGCTGTAAAGTATTTACATGTCCCAGCAAGCGATGTTCTTCATAAAGTCAATAGACTAAGTTATTTTGTGATACGTTGCAGCTAAGTGGACTTACTCACTGAACACCCACTGTCCGAGGAAACTGAGTGCCTTTTTTGTTTCTTTTTGTGCTGGTTCCTCCTAGTGGAGTATTTCTTGCAGGACACTGATTGGGTCATTTGATGCACTCATGTAGCAGTCGAATGGGCTGGCTCAATGAACATTCGTTTGACTGTCCGAGGAAACTGAACTGCCTTTTTTTTTGTAGGTGTGTGTGCTGGTTCCGCTAGCAGCTGGAGTTTGTTTTGTGGAGGAACAAACCTTTGGGACAGTTGTGTGGATGAATCGACATGTTCTTTGTGTTTATTTTGCCTATTCGATGGAGTTTGTTTTATAGATTATTTTCTGTTGTGTAATTCTGTCTCACAAAATTTGTATTGAAGCATCGGACTTGAGCAATCCGACGACAAAGTTGTCGCAGGGACTCTCGTAGGTGTACATGGACTGTTTGAGTTTAGAGGGATGGACACCGGTTGGCGCTGTTGTGCACGGGGTTAATGCACATGTTTTTATTTGTTTTGTTTTTTTCTGTTTGTTTGGTTCTGGGGGAAGTTAGGGTTTGACTGTTGCACTAATTTTGGAATGTGGTCTTTATAATTGTATTTTTGACACACAATCTATTTTTTCTAATATGTCAAAATGTCAAATGCTAGTATGAGTGGATTGTCTCTCTCCACATGGAATGTGAATGGGTTGGGGCACCCCATAAAAAGAAGTAAGGTTATTTATTTTCTTAAACGTAAGAAATATGATACAGTGTTTCTTCAAGAAATGCATCCTTCCGTGTAGGAAGCTGAAAAATTTTGGATGATATGGGGTGGACATGTTTTCTTTAGTGCTGGCTCAAATAAGAGCAGGGGAGTCATTACATTGATAAGTAAGCATCTACAATTCAAATGTCTCAAACAGAGCAAAGATAGAGTCATTATTGTTTTAGCAGAAATTCAGGGGCAAAGGTTGATTTTGGCTAATATTTAGGCACCTAACGTTGATGATTCCGGATTTTTAGATCTTCAAGGGATGTTGCAAGCCGCTGGCACCCCTCATGATATAATTTTGCGAGGAGACTTTAATATTTTGATGGACTCAGTCCTTAATCATAGTGATGCAAATGTGTGTAAGCCCCTTACGAGCAACAGTGATGCTTCACAGGATGTGTTAACAGATATTTTAGATATCTTACAGATATTTGGCGACTTTTGAACCCATCTGGTAGGGACTATACATTTTTTTTCCATCAGTCCATAAGATTTATTCTAGAATGTTTTTTTTTTTTTATATCTAAGTCCCTCATTTCATCTGTTGTTGATTGCTCAATTGGAAATAGCCCTGGTGAGTTTAGAGGTGTTGCCACATACGGAGAAAAATAAATCACATAGTTGCCATTTTAATATATCCCTTTTGCAAAATTATGAATTCCAACAAATGTTAAAGGCTGAAATCAGTTTTTATATGGAGACTAACTTGTCCTCAGTATCCTCTGTGGGTGTGGCTTGGGAGGCACTTAAGGCAGTTCTTAGGGGTCGGTTCATACAGTAAGCCTCATTCATCAAAAAATCCATAGCACAAGAACTCGTGGAGTTGGAAGGGAATATTAAAAGTTCCGAGGCAGAGCGGAGCAATTCCGTTATTAATTATTAATTCCTTTTCTAAGTTCTCAGGAAAGCAGCCACTAAGAAAAGCAGCCACTAAGTGCCCAGCATATAGATGGGAACTCCTTCAATACTGTTTAAAAAGCATCCCAGGGAGATACCTCAAGAAGTTGGTTGAGAAAATGCCAAGAGTACATTTCTGCTAAATCTAGGCAAAGTGTAGCCACTTTGAAGGTGCTAAAATATAAAAAAATTTTAGTCACAACATAATTCCCATATTTCCATTTCTATTATTCCATAGTTGTGATGACTTAACTATTATTCTAAAATGTGAAAAAAAATAAAAAAATAAAATAAAAATAAAGAATGAGTAAGTGACCCTAAATTTTTGAACGGTAGTGTATATGTGCATTCTTATTGTTTTTTGAAAGTATACTTTTTTTTTTTTACATGTTTTTTTATTTTTATGTTCTAATTGTTTGTGACCACTGTAGTGTGTGTTTGTGTGTGTGGGGGGGGTGTTCGGGGGGAGGGACTTAATGTATATCATTTGATTCCGTATTTTATGTTGTGTTTGTTCGTTTTATGAATGGAATCAATAAAAATGGTTAATAAAATATATATTTTTTAAAGCATTAAAAGATATAAGTATGAAAATTTGACTGTTTACTTAAGAAATAATGTGGCGACATTAGTACGACAGGTTGCTATCAGTATGGGCGACTGGGTTCAAATCCACCTTTTGCAAATTTAATTTTTCACCATATATTCATCCCATGTAAGTGAAGTGACAGTGGCTGTACGCCATTGGAAAGTTTTCTATTTTAAATAAAAATAAACACAAAAGTAAAATGTCTAAGGGGAGTGTGACATAACTGAAAGTAAACACAATGTGTTCGCAGGAGATCGGGGGACTCACTAAATGTTGGGCAGCGCAAAGATAGGTCTGGTTTAGGTAGTGTCGGTGGCGACTTTCTTCTTATGAGCTGGCGGAGAGTGATGGTCATGATGCACGCAAGGGAAGAGAACATACTCTCTCATTCACACAATAAATCAGGTGCATTTCGTCCTGCTGCCAGCGATGTATTTAAGTTCCGTCACAATACTACATGCACTAAATATGTTGTTCTATTATATACTGTTTAAGAATACACTATAATACACTGCTCTGCAAATCATATCTGCCACAGTTTACACCAGCATGCAAATTGCAATGCCACTGTTCTCAAAAAGGGTAAACAGCATCTACCTTACCTTTATTTGGTCATTTAAATCTTTCTTATTCATTTGCACAGTTTTGAAATTTCATTAAAGTTAATTATAATGTGGGCATGTGATTGCTGTGTTGGGTTAGTTAAAAAAATAATATTCTTTTATTCTTTCAGTGTTACCTGTGCTAGTAAACAACTGTTGATAGTTTTGCATTTTTAAGCTTTATACTTTTAAAAATAAATTGACTTGTCTAAGTTATTAGCTTAGTTACTGATGTTAGGTGTGTTTGGTTAAGTGCACCAGTAGGTAGGGAGGCCCCATTTTGAAAATCTGCATAGGGCACCCAAACGCTAGGGCTGGCCCTGCTCTTATTACATTTTTGTTTAACACTATTCATTAGGTTTAGGTTAAAGTTTTAGGTTAGGGAGGTATGTTTTAGCAAAGTCTTTCTAGCAAGTCAGTCCACTGGCAGCAATCTTTGGAATGCTCTCGGGGGAGCTATTTCCAGTCATGACAGTGCAGCTCCGATCGACTTGAACGACTGAAATCTCTAAAATGGCTGGTCAAAACTATGATCAAAGAACATATTTCAAATCAGCAGAAATATCAGACAACAATGGAATCATAAAATGTGCTTCTTTACCAAAGATTACGGTAAAAAAATAAATAAATAAAATTCCCTGCTTGTATAGCTAATGCGCATTGTCGAGTTGATTGAAAGGCGGTGTCTGTATCTGAAAGGTGATTGGCTCTTTTACCTGTAATTTGGGACTTCCTTTCTACATCCACTGACCATTGGGCATTCCAGTTTCTCCCATTAATTCTAATAGAAGTGGCCTGTCTCTGCTAAATAGAGCTGTTCAGCTTGTAGTCCAAAAACCCAGAAGAGAATTCACCATGGGTTCACTTTGTATTTTCCTATGGGTTTTTTAATGGGGGTTTTGAACTTATGAGTAAAATAAGGTCTCTTGACGATACATGGACGTCTTGTTTTCTACAACAAAAATTACACTCAAACGTGAATTTTTAAGCAGTATTGAATTACATGCTTTTTTTTATTTAAGTTTGAGGTATGACTGCGTGTAACTTATGCTGTAGAACAAAACGTCCAGGTACCGTCAAGTAATGTGCACCACAGACCTTATTTTACACAAGTTCAAAAACCCCATTATAAAAACTGATAGGAACATCCGGAGGGAACCCATGGTGATTAGACTTTCGGGTTCACCTACAAATTGAAGTCACGGCTGAACAGCTCTATAGACTCTGGTTTTACTCATTAAAACACTCATCTAATATTCACCTTTAAATCCTTGTCTGATTACAACATCATTTCATTCGATTTTGGTGTCCCCCGCTGGACATTTCACTGGGAAACTGCAGCCAAACGTGTAATGAAGCGCGTCATTTTGGTTTGCAAAAGTGTCGCAATTGTCACATAAATTTCATGAGATCAGGCTGAATATATCCAGCATGATTTCATGAAATTAAGTTGCAAATATTCTTTATTTCTATTTCTAGCAGTTGATTTAAAATAAAATGAGGCAGCAGTGAAACTATTTCAATCGTTGGGCATCTCCAGCACAAATTCTAAGCTGAATCAAGTAAACAATGTTTGTGATTGTCTAGGTCGGGTAAACATGTGATGCCTTGTCGTTTTGTTAGAAAAATCCAAGAGAAAGAAGATAATAGTTTGATATAAAGATACAATAAATCTTTGATTAAAGAGGTGACTATGATTAGCTAGATTAATGTTGTTATAATGTTAAACCCCTCAAGAGCTCTAACTCAATTTGAATACCGTTTATAGATTACCAGACAAAACTTTTTTTTTTAAATAAAATGCAGGTTACTCACCTTATAATGGTCACAAGAGTGAGATTAATTTTCCACCCTCCTCTAGAGTCACTCAAATCGCTTAGACCACTGCCGAAGGCTTTATCAGTGCAGTTGACCATCAGTCTAATAGCACTTGGCTCAGAGTCCCTGTTCAAACAGAGGGAGAGAGTGGTATTGTAGCTGTTCTTTTCACCTACATTTTGGCAGGCCCACGAGCAAATGAAATGGATCATGAACAAATTTCACACAGGAGCTGGATCAGTGAATGAGATTAATTAAAGGAAATAAAGGTTATGATTACATTTGTTAAACAAGCAGAACAATATGCACCCTGTCAGGCTAAGGGAACTGAAAAGGAAATCGGGTCTGTAAAATCAGCAATCTTGCCTTAGCAATGTTAGAGTTTTGATCAAATGTATAGATAAGCAAAAGGCAAATATAATGAAAATGAAAGTAAGCTCTGAAGTGGGAATTGGGAGAAGGGGAGTTATCACTGAGGTACCCCTTAGTGTATCTATGATTGGAGGCAGAGTGATTGTTGCAAAGAGATTATCAAAGCTTTTATTAAGGACACACACAGTCCAAAACACAAACAATAAAACAGACAAATACAAGAGAAAAAAAACAAACAAACAAAAAAACAGACATAGTCCACAATATCACCTATTTACATATAGGCTAAAACGCCAATGGTTCCACATACTGGAGAAGAACCTTACTGATGATAGGGACATTTACAGACAGTGTCGTATGATGTACGCACAAGCTAATATGTTGATTCGCAAATTTAGTATGTGCTCAGGATCTGTGAAGACTACACTTTTTAGAGCATATTGTACCCCAATGTATACTGCCCATTTGTGGCAGCGTTACAGAAAGAGCAGCATGCAGAAACTCAATGTAGCATATAACGATGGAATGAGGCTGCTGCTTAAGGTGCCACGATGGAGCAGTGCAAGCCAAATTATTGTCAGTGTTGGTGTGCCCACCTGCTCTGCTGTGCTGCGCAATATCATGTACAGATGTATATGTAGGTTATCAGACTCTGCAAACAGTATAATTTCAACAATGACGAACCCGGCACAAAGTTCAGACAGGTCATCAGTTATATAACGTCCTAAGTATTTAGCCTCCTCACATACTTTAAGAACAATACCAGACAGAGAGAAGTCAGGAAATGACAGTTTCCTGTCCTCCCTACTCCTAACAATCATAATATTACTCTCCTTTGCATTGTATTTAATGTCAAAGTCTGAGCCATATCAATATCAAAATGGAAGGATAATGAAAAGAGTGACAGCCTCTGTTGTAACACAGTTTAAAGAAGCCTTTCTTCCTCTGAAAGTAAGGATAGGTTTCATTATCTTCCCAGTGAGGGAAAATGCACCTCCACCTTTGCGCTGCTTCAAGTGTCAGCGCATAGGGCATACTGCTGCGGTCGGCAAAGGCGAAATCCGATGTGCAAAATGTGGAGGAGAGCATTAATATGGAAAGTGTGATGATGGAACTAAAATTACGTGTTGCAGTTGCGGTGGAGGACATAGTGCTGCATATGCAGGATGCCCAATACAGCAACAAGCCAGAGTAATCCAAAAAGTAAAAACAACTCAGAACGTAATTTATGCAGAAGCAGCTCGAAGAGTGATGTTATGTGCTACAGGTCTGGAAGAAGTAAAATTGTGTAATGATGTGGCTGGATTTGCCAGAGAGACATACCACCAAAAGTAGCACCAGCTGACATTCTGACAATAAAGAAAATTGATTTTGTTGCATTTATATATGCAGTAGAAAATGGAACTGCTCAGGTTGAGAGAAAATATGATAAATGGAAGGTAGCAGTTGGATGTGCAAATAAGTTCTTAAATCTAACTGGAATATCAGCAGAACAGGTACATGAAATTCTAAAATCTAAAGAGGGAGGAGTAGAAGGAAACAAAATCCCAGTCATTGATGTATCTCAAAACAGTGTTAGGTAGCATTATAACGGCTTTCCTAATACTTTATTGGAATGCCAGGAGTCTGATAGCAAATGGTCAGGAATTAAAAAATACATTTTAGATATGGATAAAGCTCCAGATGTATACAAGAAACATGGTTATGCAAAGCTTTACAGTTTAAAATACCTGGTTATAAGTATTAAGGACAGATAGTGAGTCTGGAAGAGGTGGAGGATGTGCTATGTTTATTAGAGAGATTTTGTCTTATAGGAATTTATGTAATAAACTAATATCGAGAGCTTAGCTATAGAGGTAATGTAGTTGCAAGGAGGAATTAAAATAGTAAACATTTATAATCCACGTAATAGCTTAACTATTGATATTCTGAAAGAGGCTGTAGGTGATATAGGTGTTATTTTATGAAGGGTTTTAATGCTCATAACAGCTTATGGGGTAGTAGGAGGTCAAGATGGCGCCGGTGTGTGTGGCTGGCTGTCTGTTTCCTGGTCTGTTTGCTGTCGTTTTGTTTATGTCTCTTTTTGTTCAAGATATCTCTGCTCTGTTGGTTTACGATCGCCTGACTCTCATCAACATCAGAAATACAGTTGATGAAGTGTTTAAACAAGAACTGGGAGTATCGTGTTCATACCTTCCATTCTGGCTACAATACCATCTTCTCTACGGCAGATTTCATGTGCTCTTCACCGGAGGAAACGGCACAGAGGACGTGGAACGCGAGGCGGTATATCCGTTAAGCTTTAGTCCTATCTGGCATCTTTCTCCGTGACCGATCCTCTAAATTTTTTCTCTGGATACAAGCTGGATTATGATCGCTTCATCTCCTGGCGCTCCCTTGAACCGCCTTATCATTGGATTCTGCCAACTGTTCCAGATTCCTTCACTGAACACTCTCAATACCCGTCGCCACGTCTTTGCAGAGGTGGAGTGGAACTCCGAAACCTTCGCCCGCTGTGTTGTACAATCACAGGCGGAAAGCAACTCGACTTTCATCAAGTTGGCATTGGTTAATGCGAGATCACTATCAAATAAGATATTCATTCTGAATTATTTTTTCATATCCCAAGACTTGGATTTTCTATTTGTGACTGAGACTTGGTTGAATGTTGGTGACCTAAGCCCCTTTGCTGAACTTGTTCCCCCAGACTGTAATTTATTTATTTATTTTTAGCTCTCCTCAGATTACGGGTCAGGGTGGAGGGCTTGCATCTGTTTTTAAAAGCAGCTTTCACTGCCACATTTTAACGACGGACATTTTTTTTCCAGTTTTAAACTCCAAGTGTTTCAATTAGACCTGGCTGTTCCTGTGTTGTGTGTGTGTGGTGATTTATCGACCACCAAAATTCAACAAGGATTTTTGGGGGAAATTCTGCCAAAATACGATAGATTTCTAATTCCGGGAGATTTTAATATTAATGTTTGTTGTCCATCAAATCCTCTGGCTAAAGACTTCTTAAATCTTACTGACTCTTAATCTTGTTCAATCTGTGAGGGGTCCTATACATGAACATGTGCATACACTAGATCTTGTTTTATCTTATGGGTTTTCTATCAGTTATACTGTTATTTGATGCAATATTCTCTGATCATAAGCCTGTTATTTTTGGTGCTTCACTCCCGCATCAAAACAACAAACCTCGCTCTCCTGCTCGCTTATCGCGCATTGTTAACTCTTCTACTATTGACAGTTTTTCACATCTTTCCATACTTGAAAGTCCCCCACCTCACTTGAGCTCTGAAGCTATGCTTACCCTGTTTAACTCCACCTGTTCCACAATTTAAGACACTATTGCTCCCATGAAAGTTAAGCATGCTAAACCTAAATCAGAGCCTTGGCTAAATGATGTCACTCATGCTCTTACACAGGTTTGCAGGAGAGTTGAGCGCAAATGGAAGAAAGACAAGCTTCAGATGTCTTATGACATTTTAAGGAATTCCTTATCTACTTATCAGAAAACAGTTAAAGCAGTCAATACAAAGTATTTTTCTGATATTATTGTAAAAAAAAAAAAAAAAACTGTCATAGACCCAGAGTTTTGTTTAGCACTATACATTCTGTTATCAACCCCACTGATACTGTCTGCTTTGATGTGTCACCTGCAACCTGCAAAGATTTTCAAAAAAAATTTTGTTAATAAGATTGAGGATATTAAATCTCATATTCCATCTGCTGTTAATGACCCATCTGCCCCTCCTTCTGTCCTGCTGCGTTTGGCCAGTTTGAGCCATTCTCTCTAATCATTCTGATAAATATTGTACAACACCTAAAATCTACAGACTGTTCACAAGATGTACTTCCATCTTGCTTACTTAAATAGGTATTTAATATTGTTGGGCCTAGTAATAAAAATACATACATAAAATGTACATAAAAAATAGCTGCCTTGCAACAGGGTCTGTCCCAGCCTATTTAAAACATGCATGTAATGCAGCCTCTTCTAAAAAATAAATAAAAATAAAATAAAAAAAAATCTGGATCCGTCAATTTACGCAAATTTTAGACCAATTTCTTTAACAAAAGTCTTGAAGAAAGTTGTTCTCCTTCAACTGCAGACTTTTTGGACAAGAATGCTCTGTTTGAGGTCTTTCAATCTGCTTTTAGAGCACACCATAACACATAATCTGCACTTTTAAAAGTTCTGAATGATGTTTTGCTAGCTGTAGATGCTGGAGACTATTCGATACCAATCATGATATCCTTATAGCCTGGAATGAACAGTCTGTGGGTGTCCGAGGAACTGTTCTCAAGTGGTTTAAGTCATATTTGAGCAATAGAAGTCTTTCAGTTAATATTGGTGATTTTTTAGTCTAGCATTGCTCCTCTTACCTGTGGGATCCCCAAGGCTCTATTCTTGGCCACATCCTGTTTTCATTGTATATGCTTCACACTGGGTCTATTTTTAACAAGCATGGAGTTTCTTTTCACTGCTATGCAGACGATACTTAAATCTATCTTCCTTTGAAAAAGAAAAACAATAATATAGGGCCCCTACTGGCTTGTTTGGATGATTTAAAATCTTAGATGGCTCTAAACTTTTTACACCTCAATGAAAACAAAATGGAGATTGTTGTGTTTGGGGCCTCTGTTTGTTTGTTTGTTTCTTTCATTTTTTACGCTATGCCAGCTTCTATGGCTACATTCATGGCGGGAACCAGGTTTAGTTATTTAAAATATTTAAATAAGTTAAATGAGGTGTTTAAGATTAATTTTTCCTAAAAACCTTAAAACTAAATTTGGATTCACTTGATTAAAAACCTTTTCAAAAGAATCAACTGAATAATAATACAGGTTCCTCAGATGTGTAGAGGTATGACAGTCCATTAAAATATGTTTAATGGATAGTGGGTTCTGACAAGATGAGCACTTTGGTGAATTTTCTCCTGATAGTAAAAATTGGTGTGTGAGGGCCCCTACTGTATGTTCTATCCGGCATTGTGTATAAATGACTTGATCCCAGCGATTATTAAAAAGGAACACATATCTTGTTCCAACAACAAGATTTATTTCTCGTAATTTGTTGTTTAAACATTGATCCCACTCCGACTGCCATTTGTTTTTGATATATACATTCAGAGTTGGTTTCAGATCTGTGGAAGGTATAGGGCATTTTACTGGTTCAGTAGATAGTGCTTCTCTGGCAGCTCTGTCTGCTTGTTCATTACCGGAGATTCCTGAGTGTCCAGGTACCCAGCAGAAAATAATATTAAAACTCTTTGCTTCAAGAGATGACAGTTTGATTAAAATCTTCACGATTGTTGGGTGATCAGTTTTAGTAGCTTCCAATGCTTCAAGACATGATTTTGAATCAGTTATTATTAAAAAAAAAAAAAATGTTGTGGAGCAGTCTCAATAAACTTCAATGCCAGTAGTAGAGCGTTTGCCTCTGCAGTGAAAACTGAACTTCGGTCAGTGATGCGGATACCCTGACACAGTTGGTTTATTGCAAAAGCTGCTGCCACTTTATTTCCAGATTTAGATCCATTTGTGTATATTGGGATATGTTGTGGGCATACTGTTCTTATGTCCAGAAATTGTTGATGGAAATCATTCAGATGCGTTTTGGATGCTTGGTTCCTTGTTAAATCCAGATGGATTTTAGGCTTTTTGAGATCCCATGGAGGAATTTTGCAGAAATGTGTCTGTTCCACACTGTTTAGATCCACTTTCAGATTCTCCAGATGGGTTTTTATACGTAGGCCAAATGGACGAATGAAGTTTTTTATTTTTTTCCATATATTGTTGAATGCTGAAGTGGGAAAACTGCTGAATAGGCTGGGTTTTCTTTATTTGTTTTAAGTTTGGTTGCATATTGTAAGGCCAACTTTAGGTGTCTGATTTCCAAGGAAGGTTCATTGGCTTCCGCATAGAGACTTTGGATTGGTGATGTTCCGTAGGCTCCCAAAGCTAGTTGTATACCTCGGTGGTGTACAGTGTCCAAAAGTCGAATTAATGACTTCCTAGCTGATCCATATGGTTCTGTACAAGTTCATGAGAGTTGAGCTGTCTGCTCCCCATTTGGTTTTGGATAAAACCTTTAAAACATTCATAGCTATAAAACATTTCTTTTTTAGTGATTTAATGTGAGGAATAAAAGACAGTTTGTTGTCAAAAGTGATACCAAGAAACCTGTTCTCTTTAACAACTTTAATGGGGACTCCATCCATAAACAGCTCTGGTTCATTGTGTAGCGAACGAAGCTGACGGAAATGCATACAGATTGTTTTTGTTTGTGAGAACTTGAAACTGTTCTGTGTTGACCAGGAATGCATTATGTTTATCTTCAATTGGATTTTTTGCTCGACAGTATTCATGTACTTGCTCTTGTAGCAAATGCAGATATCATCTACATATAAACTACAGAGGACATCAGAGCCAATGACTTTTGCAATGCTGTTTATTTTAATACTGAATAGGGTTACTGATAGGATACTTCCTTGAGGTATTCCAAGTCCTTGTTTATGTAGGTTAGACAAGGTGTTTGCTATTTTAACTCTAAAAAGTCTGTTTGATAAAAGCTTTCAATGAAGATTGGCAGTCAACCTCTAAAATTCATTTGGTACAAATCCTTTAAAATTCCATGTTTCCATGTTGTGTCATAGGCTTTCTCCATATCAAAGAAGACAGCTACAACGTGTTCTTTTCTGTTAAAGGCGTCATGAATATAGCTTTCAAGACAAATAAGGTGATCTGTAGTGCTTCGACCTTTCCTGAAACCACATTGGGCGATACTTATGTGGTGTTTTGATTCCAGTATCCAGACCAGGCGATCATTGACCATCCTCTCCATTGTTTTGCATAAACAACTGGTTAAAGCTATAGGGCAGTAGTTTATGGGGTTGTTATGGTCTTTTCCTGGCTTTGGAATAGATATTATTTCTGCTTCACACCAGGCAGATGGGATTTTTCCCAGTATCCAGATAGAGTTAAAAATTCTAAGGCGCATTTTCAGGGAAAGGTGGGGTAGATCCTTTAAAAATTGATAGTGGATTTTATCCAGTCCAACAGCTGTGTCGTGGGATTTTTTAATGGCTCGCTGTAGTTCTTCCATAGAAAAAGGTTGGTTGTATGGCTCTGTGTTACTGGAGCCGAAGTTAATCTTTTCTTTTTCTTGTTGAGCAAGAAAAGTTCGAAAAGCAGGAAGGTAGTTCTCAATAGATAATTGTTTTCGAAAGTTTTTGCTAGAATGTTTGCAATTTCTTGTTTTGAAGTCAAGAGTGTGCCGTGCTGTTTGATGTGTTGTATTTGAGGACCGTTGTTTTTTCCCTTCATTTTCCATATCAGGTTCCATATTTTGTATGATGGAGTACTTGTTGTCATGTTGGGAACAAATCTTCTCCAGCTTTCCTTTTTTACTTCATTTATAATTCATCTTGCTTATGATCAACTCATCTTGAGTTTGATAAGATTTTCAGTTGATGGATATCTGAAGAGCAGTCTTTTAGTTTTTTTCCTCTCTTTTATAGCTTCCTTACATGTATCATCAAACCATGGATGCCGTTTATGTTTTATGTTTAAAGATGTTCTTGGGACTGTATCATTAGCTATAGATACAAGCGTTTCAGTGAAATTTTGCATAGCATCTGGGCTGTCAATTTGCTTTTTTAATTTGCCATCTTTGTACATTTGTTTCTTCCTCTCTGCCTTTGACGGTTACACTGATTGGGAAATGATCACTTCCACAGAGGTCATGCCAAACTTTCCATGAGAGGTCTAAAAATAATTCAGGCTGACAAATTTTTAGGTCAATTGCGGAGTACGTTCCATGTCCTGGATGTAAATAGATATTCAATCCATTATTTAAAAGACATAAGGTGTGGTTATCTATAAAATCTTCAATCTTCTTTCCTTTTGTGTTACAGTGATTACTACCCCACAAAGTGTTATGACTATTAAAATCTCCCATGAGAATAAAAGGAGATGGGAGCTGAGCGATAAGGTGATCTAGGTCCATGTGTGTCAAGTTAAAATTTGGAGGAATGTAGATAGAGACGACTGTAATGGTTTTCTGCAAAGTCAGGCGTACTGCTGTTGCCTGTAGGTTGCTATTAATATTTATACGACTATGGATCACATCTTTTCTTATTAAAATGGTTGTACCACCGGAAGCCCGCTTATCCAAATCTTTTGTTTGTTTTGTCTTTGAGGCTTCATCTTGGGATACTTTTGATTGTGAAGAACTTGCCTTGCCGTTGTTCTTATTTGCCTTTTGGTTTCCGGTTATTGAGCTCTGACTGGAGTGAATGTCATTTAGAAGAGTTTCGCTCTGGGTTCCTGTGTTCTTCATCTTTGGGGAAATATTACTATGGTTAACAGTTTGGAGTTTGTCTTTATGCATCCAGGTGATATCTGTCTGGCAGTCTATTGTTTTCACAGCTTTTTTTTTTGCAACAGAGGCGAAGGTTTTATTCAGCGTAAAAACAGGGACGACATCCACCATTTTCTTTGCTTCGAGGTAATTGATTCTCTTAGTACACCTGATCTTCTGTATTTCCTTTTCTTTGATCCACACGGGACACTGTTTTGTTGCAGCTGAATGATCACCTGAGCAATTACAACATTTTGATGGTTTTTCACAGCTCCCTTTGTCGTGGCCTACCTCCCCACAGTTACAACAGGTATGTTTGTTGTTGCAGCCATTAGATCCATGGCTGTATTTTTGACAGTTGAAACACAGCAGAGGGTTGGGTACAAATAAGTCCACTGGAACACTTAAGTATCCAATTCGAAGTTTATCTGGGATTAGCGGTTTATTAAAGGTGAGGATGTACGTACCAGTTTTAATCGTTCGCTCTTCTCTCTTGATTATTATTCTTGTGATGTTCATTACTCCTTGGGTCTTGAGCTCATGCATTATTTCTTCTTCATCCACATCATCCAACTCTCTAGTTCGGATAACTCCTTTACTGTAGTTCAAAGTTGGATGAGGAGATGCCTTTATTTGAACTCCAGCTAAAATGCTGGCATGTAGCAGATTTTCAGCATTGGCCTTTTTACTGCATTCCACAAGAATCTGTCCAGATCGTAGTTTTTTCACTTCCTTTACTGTTCCCGCTATTCCTGCAATACCTTTTTGTATAGCAAAAGGGGAAAGCTTGATGATGGGAGAATCTGGAGCAGCAGCTTCAATGATGATTAATTTTGGCCAGTCATCATTACTCGGCACAAGAGCACGTCTATTTTCTGAGGTATTGTCAGTATCCAGGTCCAAGAAACGTTTTTTTGAGGTGTGTTTTGTAGCCATGTTTTGGGTTTTTAGTTTCGTCATCTCTGCTCCCCACCCACCTTGGAGCCCAAAAGTAAGGTATGCACAGTGCTGCGGATCTCAAGCAGATTATGCATCAGGGATACAGGGATGATATACTCAAGCAAAATGAGCAACAAGTTGCTCAATTTACTTGATTAACCCTTAGCCAACGCGTACTGGGAATCTGAGAGATATTTGATGTTCAGCTATCACAGAGTATTCCAAGGGCATGTCTTGACCAGCCGATTGATTGGATCGAGCCATTCCAACCTCCCGCCTAGGTGAGGTAGGAGCCAAAGTACCGTGTTGAAATAGTGGAAGCTGCAGTAAATCACATTTCTCAGGGACAAGGATCTCTTCCTCCACCGACACGGGTCGCAACTCACGGCAAACGAGTCGTCCTTTTCCTTATTTCTTATAACAGAAATGGGATAATAAGGATCTATTTTACTCCAGGTCTTTACAAGAGTGATGGAAAAAACGTTTTGCCGTAACCCTAGCAGGGGGGGCTTGAGGGTTGTTCTCTCTTGCCCAAGGAGATGACCCTAGCACTACGGAAGGAAGGAGCGTGCCACTGTTCCTTTCACGAGCTACCATCATAAAGATGGGTCCCGAGCCGTACTCGGGTTTGGGGCCTCTGATGGTGTTGGCACTTCAAAATGTAACCTAGGCCCTCTAGCTCCCTATAGTAAACCTATGGTGAAGAACTTAGGGGTACTATTTGACAAATTTAAGAGATTTGATTCTCTTAAATTTGACAAACAGGTAAATTCTGTTGTCAAATCGAGTTTTTTTATACTTAAGATTATTGGCCAAAGTAAGCCTCTTCTTTCTTTTAATAATTTTGAGAGGGTGATGCATGCATTTGTTTCTTTGCATCTAGATTACTGTAATTCCATTTATATAGGAGTCAGCCAGTCATCTTTGTCACAACTGCAAATGGTTCAGAATGCTGCAGCTAGACTCCTGACGGGTACTCCTAAACGAGACCACAACTCCCCAATATTAGCATCTCTTCACTGGCTACCGGTCCATTATAGAATTGATTTTAAGATCTTATTGTTTGTTTTTAAATCATTAAATGTGTTAGCACCCTGCTATCTTTCTTTCTGAGCTTTTACACTTACACAAGCCCCTTAAATCTCTTAGGTCATCTGATCAAAGGATTTTGAGTGTCCCTAGATACAGACTCAAACTAAAAGAAGACCACACATTTGCAGGAGTGGCACCAAAGCTTTGGAACAGTTTACCCCTGCATATTAGAACAGCTCCAACACTGTTATCTTTTAAATCTCAATTAAAAACTCTTTTATCAGAGGCTTTTAATTAACCGTGAGCTAAGATTTGTTTACTCCCTTGTTTAGTATGCTTATTTGATGTATTTATACTTATGCTTGTTATTGTTTTTTTTCCCCACTCTCTACTCATTTTATTGTACATCACATTGGTCAACAGTCCGTTGTTTTTAATTGTGCTTTATAAATAAATTGCCTTGCCTAGTAAGGAAACATATAATAATGAGTAAATAATAGAAGCATTTATGGAGGAATATTGTTTGGTATGCCTGAATAATGGAACATCTACAATTGTGTCTGCAGTATTAGCTGGCAAATGCTCCTGGTCAGATTTGGCTAACAGTATAGGTAGTGATAATTGCCCAGTGATGTTTGATATTCAGATTATGGTGCAAAGACAATCGTATAATTACGGTATTAGGTTGGGTTATAAGAAGGCTGACTGGGGGAAATTCCAAAATCTATGTGAAGAAATATTTAGTAATATATTTTTGGGAGGAAATGTTGAAGAAAACTATGATAAAGTAGTAAACAGGATTTGTTCTGCAGCAAGCCAGTCTATTCCTAAATCAAAAAATGTAGGTGAAAAGAAAAATGTCCCTTGGTAGACAAAAGAATGTTCACTATCAATCAAAGAGAGAAATGAGGCATTTCAGGTTTTAAAAAGAACGCTATTTCATAATGCTGTTATTGAATAATGGAAGAGAAAAAGAAAGCTTGCCCAAATTTTTGTAGTACAACTGGACATGAGACTGAGATGGATACAGTATGGCGTATGATCAGGAAGATGGTGTCAATAACGTGAAAAAAATTCCTGTTACTGAAGAAAATGGGTGGTGGCAATAAAAAAATAGGGATAAAGCAGAAGCTTTGGCTCAAACTTTTGCAAAAGCACAGTGTTGAAAATTTGGATGGACATTTTTTAATAAGGAGACAACAGATTATGAGTCTGCATGGAAGTGTTTGTAAGAGTTTGTTAACATTATGGATGATGAGTTTAACTCATTTGAATTGTCATTAGCTATTAATAATTCAAGAAAATACAACTCCAGGACAGGATATATGTTACACAATACTAAATAAACTGCCAGCTGTAACTTTGAAAGTACTTTTGAATATATATAATTAGATTTGGGATGACGGTGTCCTTCCTAAAGCCTGGAAATGTACTATAGTTTTACCAGTTGCTAAACCAGGGAAGGGCATAACAAAATCCAACAGCTATAGACCCATTGCTCTTACCTCTACATTGTGTAAGATAATGGAAAAGATGATTGTTAGACGACTCAATTATTTTCTTGAGAAAAAGGAAATTCTTACACCATTTCATAGTGGTTTTAGAAAAACCAGGTCTACAATGGATGCATTGGTGTTATTTGAAAGTGAAATAAAAAAATTAAAAAAAGGCTTTAGTAATAGAGTTTTTAGTTGCAGTATTTTTCGCTATAGAAAAGGCTTATACCTTTTACATTGTGGAGGGAAGGACTCTTAATCAAGTTAAGCAAAACTGGTTTAGTCAGTCACAACTTTTTTATAAAACACATTTAAAAACAACAACTGTTGACCACAGTGCTGTACAATGCTAGCGATTAAAACAAGACATTAAAAGACAACATCATTTACACATAAAAACAAAGATGAATATAGAAAAACACTGCTACTCTAACATTGATCCATAAGCTACAAAGAAAAGGAACGTTTTAAGAAGTGATTTAAAAGCATCAATTGTAGGACAGGTTCCACAGGCATGGGGCCGTGACTGAAAATGCACGATCACCCTTACATTTTAATCGGGACTTGAGGACAGATAACAGCATTCAGTTCAAAGAACTTGAAGACCTGGAGGTCTGATGCTGAGAAAGGAGATTGGATATGTAGTGAGGTGCCAAGCCATGAAGTCCCTTATAAACAAATAATAAGGCCTTAAACTGGATTCTATAGCCTAATTAATTGGGAGCCAGTTAAGGGAGGCTACCACAGGAGAAATACTGTCTCTCTTCCTGGTTCCAGACAGCAGCCTATAGCTGCAGCATTATGCACCAGTTGAAGGCGAGGCAACAAACACTGAGGGATTCCAGTATATAATACATTGCAATAATCAAGTCTGGTTGAAATGAAAGCATGAACAACCATTTCCAAATCCTTGAAAGACAAGATAGGCTTAAGTTTGGCGATGGCCCTGAGCTGGAAAAAAATACTTTTGACCACAGAATTGATGTCAAATTGTAGTCGTGAATCAAAAAAAAAAAAAAAAAAACTCCTAGATTTCTTGCTTGTGTGCACAATTTAAATGATAAAGGAGCCAAGTTAACTGTTACATTTCGGTCTTAAATTCATTCAACTGAAGAAAATTAGCAGCCATTGAAATGTCCTTAAGGCAGTCAAACAAAGATTGTAGAGTGGAGTTATCATTCATTTTGTAAGGGAGAAAAAGCTGAGTGTCATCAGTGTAATAGTGATATGAGATGAGATGTTGTGTTTATGAAAAACGGTACCCTAACAGGGCCAAAAATGGAGCCTTGAGGAACTCCACAGGTCAAGGGTGCAAAGGAGAAACAGAAATTCCCAATCTCAACAGAACAGGTTCTCTCTTTTTTTTTTTTTTTTTTTTTTTATTGATTCCATACTCAAAATGACACAAACAGCACATGAAAACACGGAATCAACTTTTATCAATATATGCCCCCCCCCCCCGTCACCCAACATACATCCCAGTGGTCAAAGATTGAATAACAACAGACACACATATAAAGAGACAGTCCAAAGAAAATACTCGATGACATAAAAAGACATAAAAATTAACCAACAAAAAAGAAAGTGTTCCACATATTAATTAATTACATATATTTAATTCAAACTGTCCCTCTCCACTGCTCCTCCCTGTCAGCCCTCTAGGAAAGCCAAATAAGTGCTCCACTTCTTGCCATAAGCACCCAAACTGCCCAGTCACTCTGCCCAACTCGGTGCACAACTCTTGAAATGAGGGCGCACCAGCCGACTTCCATCCACCAAGAATCACCTTCCTGCTGATCATCACGCTGGTAAGGACCCAGTTTTTTGTGTTTGTTCCCTACGTTAACACCCGCCCCATCAACCAAAATACAAAGTCTGGGGCAGAATAAAATCTGAGTGCTCAAGACCTCACAGACATAACTCTGAACCCTTGACCAAAATTATTGAATCTTAGTACAGAATCAAAAATCATGGGCTATGTCCCCATCCTCCAACTGGCATCGCCAGCAAGTAGGTGTGTCTTTAAGGCCAAGCCTATACAATCTAGAGGGAGTCCAATAAAAACGATGCAAAATGTTAAATTGAATGAGGCGCACCCTTGAATCCCTAGACATAGACTTGACATTTTTAAAAATCCTACCCTATTCTTCATCCTCCAGTACTAAATTCAAGCCTCTTTCCCTTAACTTCTTAAGAGATGACCCTGTCCCCTAGACTTTTAATTAGCCAGGAATAGTACGCTGAAGCCTCGTGACCCTTTCCAAAAGCAGCAAGCACCATCTCAAGAGTGTCTTCTGCTTTAGGGGGCTGTGTACTGCACCCCCTTTGGATTTAGACCAATTAACTCTGTATCCTGAGAACTTAAAGGAATTAATAATTCTGTGGAGGCAAGGCATAGATCTAGTAGGGTCAGAGACGAATAACAAAATATCATCTGTGTAAAGCAAAAGCTTATGCTCCACACCTCCCGCCACCACCCCTGGAAAATCTCCTCCTTTCTTAACGTGGCTGCTAATGATTCCAGGGCAAGACAGAACAATAATGGGGAAAGAGGGCAACCCTGCCGGGTGCCCCTATCCAGAGTAAAATAATCTGAAATTAATCCATTCGTGTGTACCGCTGCTACCGCGAGTCTATAAAGTAACTTAATCCAACCAATAAAAGTATTCCCGAACCCATACATTTCCAAAATCTTAAAAAGATAATCCCATTCTAACATATCAAATGCTTTTTCAGCGTCAAGTGAGATGGCAGCAACCAGAGTCTGATCATTCGCCACAAACCACATGATATTGATGAAACACCTAATGTTATCAGAAGCGCTACGGCCCCGAATAAACCCCACCTGATCTATATGTATAAGAGATGTCATAGCTTTACATAATCGGTTAGCCAATATTTTTGACAATATTTTTATCAGGGAAATTGGATGGTAACTCTTACACTCACTTGGATCTATGTCCTTTTTAAGAATCAGACTTATCCGGGCTTGTGTCATGGTTGGAGGAAGCTTTCCATTCTTTAATGATTCCGTATAAACTTCTAGCAAAAGTGGAGCCAATTCTGTAGCATAAGATCTAAAAAATTCAGCGGCAAATCCATCTGGCCCCAGAGCCTTACCTGTAGGCAAGGCCTTAATTACCTCACCAAGCTCCTCCGAGGTTATCTCAGAATCAAGAGAATTTTTTTGCTCAGTCATCAGTTTAGGGAGTTCTAATGGTTCCACAAAGTTCCTAATATCTTCATAAGTAGACAAAGACATGGAACTAAAAAGATAAAGATAAAATTCTTTAAAAGCATTATTAATATCAACGGCTGAGGTAAATATTTCCCCACCAGCAGATTTCACTGAGGGAATGGTAAAAAAGACTCAGTCGGGTCAATTCTCTGAGACCATTAGATGACATTCGGCGCATCAGCTCTGCCTCGGCACTTTTGATATTCCCTTCCAACTCCACGAGTTCTCGTGCTTTGGATTTTTTGGTGAATGATGCATACTGTATGATCTGGCCCCTAAGAACCGCCTTAAATACCTCCCAAGCCCCACCCACAGAGGATACTGAAGACCAGTTGGTCTCCATATAGACATTGATTTCAGCCTTTAGCATTTGTTGTAATTCAGGATTTTGCAAAAGGGATACATTAAAGCGCCAACTAAAAGCAACACCTTTAAACTCACCAGGGTGTGATCTGAGACTAAAATGTTTCCAATTGAGCAATCAACAACAGATGAAATGAGGGACTTCGATATAAAAATAAATCTATTCTAGAATAAATCTTATGGACTGATGAAAAAAATGTATAGTCCCTACCAGATGGGTTCAGAAGTCTCCAAATATCTGTAAGACCAAGATTTTTACACATCCTATGAAGCGTCAATGTTGCTCTGGGGGAAAACATGTCCACCCCATATCTTCCCAAATTTTTCAGCTTCCTGCGGGGAAAGATGAGTTTCTTGAAGAAACACTATATCATATGTCTCACGTTTAAGAAATAACCTTCCTTCTTTTTATGGGGTGCCCCAGCCCATTCACATTCCACGTGGAGAGAGACAATCCACCCATATTAACATTTGACATTTTGACATATTAGAAAAATTAAACTGTGTGTCAAAAATAAAATTATAAAGAGCACATTCCACATTGGTGCAAAAATCAACCCCCGAACTTTCCCCAGAAAAACAAAAACGTGCACATCAACCCAGCGCATGACAGCCCCAACCGGTATCCATCCCTCCAAACTCAAACAGTCCATGTATGCCTACGAGAGGCCCCGTGACAACTTTGCCATTGGATTGCTCAAGTCCGGTGTTTCTATACAAAAATTTGTAAGACAGATTTACACAACAGAAGATAATCTATAAAACAAACTCAAGCCAATAAGTGGAATAATCACAAAAAAAATTTGTAGATTCATCCACTTAACTGTCTCGAAAGTGTGTACCTCCACAAAACAAGCTCCAGCCGCTAGCGGAACCAGCAAAAAAAAAAAAAAAAAACGGCCCATTCAGTAGGCAGTCAAACTCACTCCAATGTCCTGCAAAAAATATTCCACAAAACAAACTCCAGGCCACAGGAGGCATAAGCACCCAGAATGAGCAGATTCATCCACAAGCTGTCCCGAAGAAATGATACTACACAAAATAAACTCCAGCCGCTAGGCGGAACCAGCACAAAAAGAAATGAAAAAGGCACCCATTTTCCTCGGACAGTCAAGTCAATGTTCAGTGAGTCAGGCCCACTAGGCGGCAACATGAAAATCACCAAATGGCTTACTCATTCCATTGTCTTTATGTAGGACAATGCTTGCTGTGGGCATGTAAATTCTCTACAGCCATCCTTAGTATCTATTCTCAGTTTGGCCAGAAACATCAGAGCAAACGCAACCTTCCGTTGATATAAGAGTTTCTTGCATTCCCTGAATCGTTCACGTTTCTCTCGTCGAATTCGCAAAGTCTGGGAACAAGAAAATGCTGTGGTTCTTCCAAGAAAGCTTTCCATTACTCCTCACCTCGCGTAACACGAGATCTTTATCGGATGACCTCAGAAATTTGGCCAGAATTGCTCGGGGCCTGTCTCCCTCCACAAATCTCTTGACTTTGTTGTCCCTGTGAGCTCGCTCAATTTCCAGCTTATGGCCTGTTATGTCAAGCAGACTCGGGAAGAGCCCGTCTAGGAATTTTACCATATCTCAGTCCTTCCTCATGCTCAGGAATTCCAACAATTCGGACGTTGTTTCATCGATTACGATTCTCCAAATCCTCCAGTTTTTCCCAAACATGTTCCAAATCTCCCTTGGTCGCTAGCGGGTTAGCAGCTAATTCCCTCTCCGATGACTCCATATAATCAATCCGTTTATCAACATCCAACATTCTTGTAACCAACTCTGAGAATTTCGTCTCCATGGAAGTGATCGATTGATGTATCACAGCAAGATCCTCCAAGTCTACAACGACCTTCATCAGAATTGCCGACACATTCATCAATTCATGCCGGATTTCTTTCAGTTCACCGCCCGAATTTAGTCTGGGGTTTTCGGCCTACCACTAAGGGGAATCAGCTTGAGCACGTAAGAGTATTTTAATATCTCCAGAGCCCGAGGATTTTGAATTCTTTGACATATTGTCTTCCTAGACAGGGTGTATCAAATCCCACCGGATTATGACACAAAAAGTATTAAAACTAGCAAAGTGCGCAGAGCTCGCCGTTCACATGTCCGCTCCTCGCATGGAGTCATGTGACCAGACGTAAGTGTCTTTTAATGTCTCCAGAGCCCGAGGATTTTGAATTCTTTGACATATTGTCTTCCTAGAACAGTTATGGATCAGGGTGTATCGAATCTCACCAGTTTATATCATTAAAAGTATTAAAACTACCAAAGTGCGCAGAGCTCGCCATTCACATGTCCGAACCTCGCATGGCGTCACGTGACCGAACAGACAGCGAATCTCAATGGATTAATGTTTAGGTGGTAAATGTTAAAATTGGATTCTAGATTTTTAATTTGAGCTCACGTTTAATAATAACAACTTGTATACAAGATACATATTTGAGTTCATTAAAACTTCACATTGTAGATCATGGAATATTTCGATGCAGTCACATGCGTTTTTTACCCCGTTTCCACCTGGTATTAAGATGCGTATCGGGTGATCCGATCACATGTGGTCAGCCCTAAATACAGGTCTAAATGTGGTCTAAACCGTTTTGAGATTGGATTACAAAAACCACATACGAATGTGGTCAAAAACGCATGTGACCAGATCGCATTTGAGGTGAAATGTTAATCCTTCCTGTATGCATCCCGTCAGCAGTGAAGCGCTGCCCCTCACCTGTCAATCAACCGCTTCGCTAAAACAAGAGTTTAAACTTTGCCATTTACGAGCGGCTTTAAATGGAAATACGTATCTTAATACCACATTCGACACACAATACCAAGTTACTTCTCTGTCTGCTCATATGAATGTAACACATCATAAGAAAATGTTTCACCGCTGTTCAAATGCACTTTGGATTGCATCATTTATATGTATGAATGTTTTCCATCTGAAAGGACTAAATATTAAATGAAACAAATGACAATAAATTGCAAAGTAATCTCTTCAGTAATCACAATACTTTTTGAATGTAACTGTATTCTAATTACCAATGATTTAAACTGTAACTATAGTGGAATACAGTTACTTATATTTTGTATTTTAAAAACGTAATCCCGTTACATGTATTCCGTTACTCCCCAACCCTGATTATAGGTTTATCAAAGTGTATTTGTGTAAAGACATGGTTTGGAAGATGGATTTTTGTTGCATTCTCTCATTAATACAATTTTATTATTTTTTAACAACAACAAAAAAGTTACATAGTGTAGCTTTAAATAAGGAAATATAACTCAACTTGGAGAGGGAAACAATAACCCTCCAAAAAGAAAGAAAAACAAACAAAACAAACAAAACAGAAGAATAATCCACAGGGGCAAGCGTAACTCAGACACAGGATGCACAACATTGATGAACCAAAGACCAAGCAATGAAACAACAGAGGAAGCCAACTTAAATACACAGGGCAAAATGAGAGGTGAAACAAATGACTAATTACAAGAATAGTGGGAAAAAACACAAAAAGCACGGGTGAGGAGGCCATCTAGTGGCCAAAACAATGATTGAAATTCCAAAGTTCTTACAAATTTCACTGCAAAAAACATTTGTAAATGCTTGTCTTATTTCATAAATAGTAACGTTTGGTGTAATGTAAAATTATTATGGAGAGTTTATTATAAAACAGACTCTTCCTTGATTTCTTAAAGGCCATTGGATTATTACATTTGAGAACCTCTGGATTTTGATTTGCCTACATAATTCACAATTCTTAATGGGATGAGAAGTATAGTTTATTCCCTCAACTGTTAAATACAGTTTTGAATGTTATTATTTCGATTTTCAAATATTTTTGCTTTGAATTAAATATTTTTAAGTGATTCATTTCAAACCTTGTTGATTTGTTTTGTGGCTCATAAGCATAAGCGGAGCATGTGTAAGGCTGGCCACAGCTGAGGGGCAGGGCTTGACATTAACACCCACCAACTGTGGGTAGAAATCAGCAGTGGTGGGTAACTCCATCACCCTTACTAGCCACCAGGCCCGGCTCCTGCCAGCTATGCTAGGGTGGGCTGGGAAATGTCATAGGTGGGCATTTGGGAATTGGGGGTGGGGGTTGGGGGGGGGTCCTTGGACTACTTATTTCATGTCTGTAATTGGCGAAACATATCGTAATTGTTAAGATAATAAGGCCCATTGCACCCATACTTTACATTTATTGCCCAAATCGAACAGCCTCCCCCAAACTCTTCAACTCTTGCGTTTTAGTCAAATCATTCATCTTTATTTATGCCCTTAACAACAGCAGACGAGAGGCTGGGGGAAGAATTGATAAAAAAAATTTTGGCGAGTTTTAAATATTAGACTGTTGCGGTGCTTTTTAACCATCTGAGTATTGATTTAGCTATGTTTAACTTTAATCTCTCCTACTCCTTGCTCCAAAAAATGTGCTTGAAATATTATATACAGTGTATTACACCTGCCTGTTATTTCGTAGGTATCAAAATTTATGTATTATGGAAATGTACAGATAGGGCAACAAAGAAATATTCTGTTAAAGTGGATATCCAAAATAAAACATTTACATATACTGTACATAATCTAAATAAGACCACATTCTGATTCATATCAGAATATTCTTGATCACATAAACAAGTTTACTTATTAATTCAGTGCATCACTAAAAATCAAAAACTCTAGTTAGCACATTGGCACACAAAAAAGTTCATACCAAGGTTATAATAGTTTTAAATTTTAAATTTCGTTTTTTATTTCTATTACGTTTTACATTTTTCACTCCAATTTAGTTTAGTTTTCGTTTTGTTTGTTAGTTCGTTAGTTTTAGCTTAGTCTTAATTTTTAAATGTTTGATAGTTTAGTTTTAGTTTTTCATTACATTTAGTTTTTATTTTAGTTTTAGTTTTTATATCAAGTGATACATATAGAATAGGGAAAACGGGCATTTGTGCAACGTGGGCCGTATAGCTGGACACCCAAATGTACAGTTTGTAAATAATACTTATGAGAAGACGGTGTGTGTGTGTGTGGGAGGACAGAGAGAAAGTCAGAATAAATTACTGGATATTATATTGTTTCTGTTCTCTTTGATTTAACATCATGCACTGGCAACACAATGAACAGTCAATCCAGTAATCCAGGATATTTAATAAAAATTTAACAAAACCTTAAAATATTAAGATTATTTTTATTTTAGTTTATTTATTTCAGAGCCATGAAAATTTATTTTAGTTTCAGTTTTTCCAATTATGTTGATTTTTATTTTTATTTCAGTTTACGAAAATGTTTTTTTACATTTAGTTTCCGTTTTATTTTTTGTTTTAGTTTACAGTATTAACTTTGGTTCGTACCCATGCTTGTCAGTTGACATATGCAAAATAACATTTTCATGTCAGCTTCTGCCTTAATAAATCCCAATTTGTTCCTCACGTTTGACATAGGATTAAATCCATGGAATTTAGGATCAAAACTGATCGTATGTACATTTTATTACTTAGGCCCTAGGTTCAGTATTTTGCTAACATCCGCAGTGCAATATTGGAGAGCTGAGGTGGAACATGAGGGAGATATTTGATAAGCGGGAAGAGGGAGCCTGTGGAACATCAACAGCAGCCACATGGTCACTGCCAGAGACACTACCAGGCTTCTTTATGGGCACTAAAAACCTGTGCATTGCACAAAAACATATCTTATTTCCATTCTCGCGCGTGTGACTTCTCTGACTCTCTGGTTTGCAGCAGCCGCTTCTTGAGTGTGTCGAGTGTGACCTTTGGGTCAATGACAAAAATAGAAAAATACTACAAATTTCTGTTGCTTTTTTGTGATTGGTTGGGGTGGTCTACAGCCCACCCTCAGTGTTTGCAATACACAGCCCACCCCCAAACTGCTTTTAACCAATGCACAAATCGTAAAAAATAAATAAATAAATAAATAAATAAATAAATAAAATGTAATACTGTTTTTGCCAAATGTTTGATTGGGTGCACAAGACTCACATTTGGGTGGGCTCAGCCCACCCCTGCCCATGCCTACATCTGGCCCTGCTAACCACTTTTAACTATATTCATCTCACATTCAGCATTTTATAAGAAGTAAATATGCTTCTCATATCTGACACACGCATCTCAGAGGGGAGAATGTGGTGTGGTTTCGCGGAAACAGCTGCAATGCTCCAGAGATAGAGCCAGAGCTCTGGGACAGCACAGAGCGAAAATTGCGTGATTCACATGGGCTTCGATATCACGGTGGCCGGCGGAGCCTGCGTCAACATCAATTACAAGGATTTTAAAATACACATCATCATCCAAACTAAATGTTTTTACTGCTGTAACACTAAATGGTATAGATGCATGTTAAATAGATTAGAGCGAATAAGACTTCATTTTTATTATTAATAATTATTCTGTCATCATTCACTCACCTTTTTCTTGATCCAAAAGGAATTTATTTCTTCCATGAATGGAAAAAAAATATTTATGTATTTTTCTATTAATGGAAAAAGATGTGATTGAAAGTAAATAGTGACAGAGTTTAATCATCTCCATTTTAACATCCATTTTGCACTCTATGGAATTAATTATGAAAGTTGTAGTTAAAGGCTTCCAAACGTTAGGCTCTTAGTTTCTCATAACAAATGCTACTGTTGATTTTTTTGAAAAACTATCTATATTCACCTAACCACAGTAATGTGGACCCATACATGGTCTGACGGTGGTTATGGTCTTATTATAAAAAAAATGTCACTGTGGGGGGCCTAAGTAGCTCAGTGAGTAAAGACGCTGACTACCACCCGTGGAGTTCGCGAGTTCGAATCCAGGGCATGCTGAGCGACTCCAGCCAGGTCTCCTAAGCAACCAAATTGGCCCAGTTGCTAGGGAGGGTAGAGTCACATGGGGTAACCTCCTCATGTTCGCTATAATGTGGGTCGCTCTCAGTGGGGTGCATGGCGAGTTGTGTGTGGATGCCGCGGTGGATAGCATGAAGCCTCCATTGCAGGCGAGGGAAGCGAGCAGGCGCGCTGGTCAGGCTCCGTCAGCGCGGCTTTCGAACAACGCTGCCGAGCATTCATCTAGCAAATCTCCGCTCTCTTCCTAACAAAACGGATGAACTAAATCTCCTCACCCGTACAAACAAGGACTTTTCAAACTCTGCTGCCTTGTGCTTCACAGACACCTGGCTGAGTGAAGCCATTCCGGACAGTGTGTTACATCTGCCGGGCTTTCAGCTGTTCAGAGCAGATCGCATCGCGAGTTAATGGGGAAAACGAGAGGCGGTGGAACATGCTTTTACATCAGTGAAAGTTGGTGTACAGATGTAACAACGTTAGAGGATGTGCTGTCCTAATTTGGAAGCGCTCTTTATAAACTGTAAGCCGTTCTACTCAACGTGGGAGTTTTCCTCGTTTATACTGGTGAGTGTGTATATCGCGCCAAACGCGTGTGTAAACACAGTGCTGCAACAGCTGACTGATCAAATCACAGACACAGAACAACAATATCCAGACTCAGTTATTATTATTCTTGGGGATTTTAAAGCAAATCTCACACGTGAACTGCCCAAATACAAACAGCACATTACATGCCCCACCAGAGACAGAAACATACTGGATCACTGTTACACAACAATAAAGGATGCATATCGCTCTGTCCCTAGAGCAGCTTTGGGACTCTCTGATCACTGTCTGGTTCATCTTCTTCCAACCTACAGGCAGAAATTAAAATCAACCAAGCCAGTAGTAAGGACTGTAAAGAGATGGACCAATGATGCAGAGCGGGAACTACAAGCCTGCTTCGATTGCATGGATTGGAGTGTTTCTGAGGCTGCAGCCACAGACCTGGACGAGCTCACAGATACTGTTACATCATATATCAGTTTCTGTGAGGATATGTGCATTCCTACTAGGACTTATTTAAAGTTCAACAACGACAAACTGTGGTTTACAGCAGAGCTCAGGCAGCTTCATCAGGCCAAAGAGGATGCTTATAGAGGTGGGGATAAAGTATTGTACAATCAGGCCAGGAACACACTGAACAAGGAAATCAGAGTGGCTAAAAGAAGATACTCTGAGAAGCTGAAAAACAAGTTTTCAGCTAATGACCCTGCATCAGTGTGGAGTGGCATGAAACAACTCACAAATTACAGGACTCCTACCCCCAACCCTGTGGTGGACCAACAACTGGCTGACGACCTGAATGTGTTCTACTGCAGATTTGAAAGGCCCAATCTCACACCACACACCCAATCTGACCTTCACTTCACACAAACACCAACACCTCCTGCAACCCCCCTCCTCCCCCCTCCTGCTACTCAACCTGCACTTAAGATCTGTGAAGATGATGTGAGCCGGTCTTTCAGAAACAAAAGACGAGGAACGCTTCAGGCCCAGATGGCGTCTCACCAGCGTGTCTTCGATCCTGTGCTAACCAGCTGGCCCCCATCTTCACACAGATCTTCAATAGATCACTGGAGCAGTGTGAAGTCCCATGCTGCTTCAAACGCTCAATCATTAATCCTGTCCCAAAGAAACCAAAAATCACAGGACTTAATGACTACAGACCTGTCTCCCTGACGTCTGTGTTCATGAAATCATTTGAGAGACTGGTGTTGGCCCACCTGAAGAACATCACTGGACCCTTTCTAGATCCCCTTCAATTTGCTTATCGAGCAAACAGGTCTGTGGATGATGCAGTCAACATGGGTTTGCATCATATCCTGTAACATATGGACAGACCAGGGACTGCAAGGATCCTTTTTGTGGACTTCAGTTCGGCTTTCAACACCATCATCCCAGCTATACTCCAGAATAAATTACACCAACTCTCTGTTCCCATGTCTATCTGTCAGTGGATTACCAGCTTTCTGACGGACAGGCAGCAGCTTGTGAAACAGGGGAAACTCACTTCCAGCACCTGTACAATCAGCACTGGTGCCCCCCAGGGATGTGTGCTCTCCCCACTACTCTTCTCCCTCTACACCAATGACTGCATCACCAAGGACCCCTCTGTCAAGCTCCTGAAGTTTGCAGATGACACCACTGTTATCGACCTCATCCGAGATGACGATGAGTCTGCATACAGAAGGGAGGTTGAACAGCTGGCTGTCTGGTGCAGTCAAAACAACCGTGAGCTGAACACGCTCAAAACGGTGGAGATGATTGTGGACTTTAGGAGGAACACCCCAACACTGACCCCCCTCACCATTCTAAACAGCACTGTGGCAGCAGTGGAGTCATTCAGGTTCCTGGGCACTACCATCTCACAGGACCTGAAGTGGGAGACACACATTGACTCCATTGTGAAAAAGGCCCAGCAGAGGTTGTACTTCCTTCGTCAGCTGAGGAAGTTCAACCTGCCACAGGCGCTACTGATACAGTTCTACTCAGCAGTCACTGAGTCTGTCCTCTGCACTTCAATAACTGTCTGGTTTGGTTCAGCTACGAAATCAGACATCAGAAGACTACAAAGGACAGTTCGGACTGCTGAGAGGATTATTGGTTGCCCCCTGGTCCCCCCTTCAAGAACTATACACTTTCAGAGTGAGGAAAAAGGCTGGAAAAATCACTCTGGACCCCACTCACCCTGCCCATTACTTTTTTGAACTGTTGCCTTCTGGCCGACGCTTCAGAGCTCTGAGCACCAAAACCGTCAGGCACAGCAACAGTTTTTTCCCTCAGGCTATCCATCTCATGAACAGTTAAATTGCCCCATTGAGCAATAGTGCAATACACAGTTTAGTCTTTTTTATATTTATCCAACACATCCAACCTCTTCTGCCATTTCATTCCTCTAAAAAAACAAAAAAACATTTGCACTGTACATAACAGATTTGTATTTTGCACTGTACATAACAGATTTGTATTAGATTTGCACTACGTATGTGTATGTATGCATGTGTCTGTGTGTGTATGTACGTATGTGTATAATTATTTTTTATTTTGTATTATTATCTATGTCTTGCTGCTGTTTTTGTATTGTTGTACACTGGAAGCTCCTGTCACCAAGACAAATTCCTTGTATATGTAAGCATATTTGGCAAATGATTCTGATTCTTCTGAAAGGAGCCAACATTGAGATGACTTTGGCGGAAATAAATTTATCCAACACATTCCTTAAACTTGTAAAAAAAGACTCTCTCCACTGGATTTTATCTTAACTTCCAAAACTTGTTGAAAAAGACTCTCTCCACTGGATTTTATCTTAACTTCCAAAACTTGTTGAAAAAGACTCTCTCCACTGGATTTTATCTTAACTTCCAAAATGTTTCAAGTCATCGCTGCATGACATTGTCAGTGGAGAGCGCTTATGGCATATGGGATCCAAGTGTTTCAGATGTTTCACTTTCATTTTGCTTCTAAAAACACCACTTATACTTATTATTCAAGTTTGTTGTGAGAACAACTTACTCATATGTTTGCTTTAATCTTGAACTAAAATAATTAGCAATATGCACTAGCGTCTGTGTAAATAACCGGAAAAAAAACTATTCACTAAGCTGGAGTTTGTATGGCGTGTGATGTTGTTAACAACCATTAACAAATGGAACCTTATTGTAAAGTGTTACCAGTTAATATATTTTTACAACAGATGCAATGAAGTCGTAAACCAAAAATAAATTAAGTGCATTTTATCATATAATTCAATAATTAAATATTTTTATACACATTGCTGTAGGCATAAAATGTTACTTTTTTTACAGCGGTTGTCCCCTGCTACAAATGGATTACTTAAATCTCAAATAGCATACATGGTGTAAAGAAATGTACTGAACCCCTTATTTTCCTAAAATGAAACTGAAAAGGTCTCTATCTCAGGTGTGGTTTGAAACATTAGCTTCAAACTGTCCCACTTATGTATCACTCTGAATTGGGGGAGTGATGTATTTTTTCAAGGTGTGAATCTTCCCTCCATAAGAAGAACGTTCCTACAAGGAAAGTTTATCTGACAAATAGCCTATACTTTGGCTTACATTAACAATGGAACAGGGGCAGTCACATGACGCCATGCAAGGAGCGGATGTGTAAACGGCGAGCTCTGCGCTCTTTGCTAGTTTTTAATTATTTTTATGTCATAAACTGGTGAGATTCGATACACCCTGCTACATATCTGTTCTTTGAATTCATCATGGCAAAGAATTCAAAATCCTCGGGCTCTGGAGATATTAAAAGACAATTACGTGCTCAAGCTGAAACCTCTGACAGGCCTGCAAACCAGGGACACAGTTTGGACAGTGTGGCGGGAGAAATTCAACATCAACTGTAATACTGTCTGTAATGCTGACGAAAGTATGTTCTTGCCGTAATACGTCGATTGATTACTGCGATGGAAACGCAATTCTCTGAGTTGGTTACAAGAATCGGGGATGTCGAGAGACAGATAGATTATCTGGGGTCATCGGATTTGGAGAATCATAGCTGGCAAAATAACATCCGAATTGTTGGAATTCCTGAGCATGAGGAGGGCCGAGATATGGTGAAATTTCTAGACGAGCTCTTCCCGAGTCTGCTTGACATAACAGACCATAAGCTGGAAATCGAGCAAGCTCACAGTTTTCCGGCTCGGAGATCCTCTGAGTTGAGACAGGCCCCGATCAATTCTGGCCAAATTTCTGAGATCATCCAATAAAGATCTCATGTTACGCGAGGTGAGGAGCAAAGGAAAGCTTTCTTGGAAGAATCACAACATTTTCTTGTTTCCGGACTTTGCGAATTCGACAAGAGAGAAACGTGATTGTTTCAAGGAATGCAAGAAACTCTTACATCAACGGAAAGTCGCTTTTGCTCTGATGTTCCCGGCCAAATTGAGAATAGATACTAAGGATGGCCGCAAAGTATTTACATGTCCCCAACAAGCATTGTCATTCATAGAGGCATTGGGGTAAGCCATTTGATGTTTTTCATGTAGCCCCTGAGTGAGCTGTCTTGCTGTAAATACACTTGGCTGTCCAAGGAATTTGAGCCCCTTTTTTGTTTCTTTTTGTGCTGGTTCCGCCTAGCAGCTAGAGTTTGTTTTGTGGAATAACACTTCTTCGGGACAGTTGTGGATGAATCTGCTTGTTCTTTGTGCTTATGCCTCCTATTGGATAAAGTTTGTTTTATAGATTATTTTCTGTTATGTAATTCTGTCACACAAAATTTGTACAGGAACACCAGACTTGAGCAATCTGATGGCAAAGTTGTCGCGGTGACTCTCGTAGGCGTACATGGACTGTTTGAGTTTAGAGGGATGGACGCCGGTTGTTTGTATGGTCATTTTTCTGTTTATATAGTTCTGGGGGAAGTTCGGGGTCTGACTGTGGCACTAATTTTGGAATGTGGTCTTTATAATTTTATTTTTGACACAATTTATTTTTTCTAATATGTCAAAATGTCAAATATTAATATGAGTGGATTGTCTCTCTCCACGTGGAATGTGAATGGACTGGGGCACCCCATAAAAAGAAGGAAGGTTATTTCTTTTCTTAAATGTAAGAAATATGATATGGTGTTTCTTCAAGAAACACATCTTTCCCCGCAGGAAGCTGAAAAATTTGGGAAGATATGGGGTGGACATGTTTTCTGTAGTGCTGGCTCAAGTAAGAGCAGGGGAGTCATTACATTGATAAGTAAACATCTACACTTCAAATGTCTCAAACAGATTAAAGATAAATTAGGAAGAGTCATTATTGTTTTAGCAGAAATTCAGGGGCAAAGGTTGATTTTGACTAATATTTAGGAACCTAACGCTGATGATCAGGGCTTTTTTATAAATCCTGAAGGGATGTTTCAAGCTGCTGTCACCCCTCGTGATATAATATTGGGAGGAGACTTTAATCTTTTGATGGACTCAGTCCTTGATCATAGTGAAGCAAAAGTGTGTAAGCCCCCTAGAGCAACACTGACGCTTCACAGGATGTGTAAAAATCTTGGTCTTACAGATATTTGGAGACTTTTGAACCCATCTGGTAGGGACTATACATTTTTTTCATCAGTCCACAAGATTTATTCTAGAATAGATTTTTTTTAAATATCCAAATCCTTTATTTCATCTGTTGTTGATTGCTCAATTGGAAACATCTTAGTCTCAGATCACGCCCTGGTGAGTTTAGAGATGTTGCCACATATGGAGAAAAACAAATCATATAGTTGGTGCTTTAATGTATCCCTTTTGCAAAATCCTGAATTTCAACAAATTTTAAAGGCTGAAATCAATGTTTATAGGAGATCAACAGGTCCTCAGTATCCTCTGTCGGTATGGCTTGGGAGGCACTTAAGGCAGTTCTTAGGGGTCGGATCATACAGTATGCCTCATTCATCCAAAAATCCAAAGCACAAGAACTCGTGGATTTGGAAGGCAATATTAAAAGTGCCGAGGCAGAGCTGAAGCGCCGAATGTCATCTGATGGCCCGAATTGACCCGAATACAGATATAATACTATTTTGTCATGGAAGGTGGAGTTTTGGCTATTCAGGGCAAGAGAATCATACTTTCAGTTGGGGGACAAAGCAGGGAAGCTTTTGACTAGATACATAATGCAGAGAGAGTCTTTTTCTACCATTCCCTCAGTGAAATCTGCTTGTGGTGAAATATTTACCTCGGCCATTGATATTAATAATGCTTTTAAAGAATTCTATCATGATCTCTATAGTTCTACGTCTTTGTCTACTGATGAAGATATTACAAACTTTGTGGAACCATTAGAACACCCTAAACTGATGACTGAGCAAAAAAAAAATCATCTTGATTCTGAGATAATCTTGGGGGAGCTTGGCGAGGTAATTAAGGCCTTGCCTAGAGCAAACCACATTATAGTGACCACGAGGAGGCTACCCCATGTGACTCTACCCTCTCTAGCAACCGGGCCAATTTGGTTGCTTAGGAGACCTGGCTAGAGTCACTCAGTACGCCCTGGGATTTGAACTCACGAACTCCAGGGGTGGTAGTCAGCGTCTTTACTCACTGAGCTACCCAGGCCCAGAGGAAGTGGTATTTAGTAGACTGGGTAATTTGGATTTGTTTGTTGGAAAATGGGCAAGTGTTTGCCGTTCATGGAGGGCTCTTGGGGAGAGGAAGCGGAGAGGTTTAGATGTAGATGTGTGTGATTATTATATTTTTATTTTATTTATTTTTGTGTGTATATGCTCATGTGACCACGGGAGTGTTTGTTGGGGTTCGGGGTGGGGTTGGGGATTGGGAGGGATAGTGGTGTAGGTTAAATGTAAATGTTGATTCCATGTATATATGTTTTGCTTTGTGTTTTCTATGTGAATCAATAAAAATGTTAAATCACAAAATTAAAAAAAAATAAAAATAAAACAAGATTTCGGTAACCTCTAACGTACTGTCAGATTTGGTGACCCCGCCATTTCTCTATACTTCATCATATACCATAAGAATATATATTTTAGAGGATAACACTGAAGAGATTAGACATCACCTGAATAAGTTTGGTGAACATTAGACACACTTAGTTGAGAATAAATATGAATAGATGCAAGACGAAGAACAAAGACAATAACACAACTATTACAAATACATGTGTTTCTTGCACAAATAATCAATAAAAAAAAAATGGAATACAAGTAATTAAGAACACCAATGTTAAAAGTAAAACACAATGGTATATGGATTGCTTGTTGTAGCATGCCTCTTTAAGAAATCTGTTCACATTTAACAGCCCCGCCTCTTGACGCGCGTTTCTCGCGTATGGAAAGCCAAGAGGGTCAGAATTCAGTGTTTTGTATCGCTGTTTTAAGCTTTGAAACACCGTTTTCTAAACGCTGTAGGCATTAAGTAAACAGCGTTAGGCGTTCCATAAACGCCATACGCAGTCACGCGTTAAGTTAACGCGCGTTATTTTAGCGCCTCACGTAACTTAATTAGCGCATTCATTTGCTCATGTATATAACTCTTCTATCGCGTTTGAGGTATCTACGGCAAGTCGGAGGATTCAAATCATTAACAGCAACGATTTATTTTGTTTCACAGTGCAAACGCACATTAAATGACTGCACCCGACTTTTGTTGACAGATAATTTAGGGCCTGATGTCCTTCAACTTACCTTAATCGTGTTTTGATTGTAGATAAAGATGTGTGGAGAGTATCTGCCATCTGTGGTACTGTAACATTCAAGACCTCTCAAATGACAGCTGACTCCGAGTAATGGCAGAAGATGGTGCACCTTGTGATCCACTACTAACCAATGGCGGTCGGTACCCAGATCCGTCTGAAGAAATATTATTCTGCCATGCTTTGTTTTAGACTACTGAGTAAGTAGCAAAGCAAACTAAGTAATTATTCCATGAACTGGATGATTTTTGAATGATATTATGAATGTCTCGATAATTACTATTCAGAACAACCTCAATAAGAAAAGCTTTTTTATTTTAATCTTTGAATGAGTTTCATTTCAGTGTGATGTCATTTCCCTTCATGTGTTCTCCTGTCAAAATTCTGAACCATCTGAATAAACTTTGTTATAACATGGATTATTTTATCTGCAGCTTAAGCATTTATAAGCCTCCCCCTTGCCCACGCCAGACTCCTATGCATGGTTTTAATTCTGAAAATGTAAAAATAGTTATGAGAATGAGTACATCAATGCTTTTCCAATACTTGCAACACACACACACACAACTTTTCAGGAATTTGGAATCACTAAGTATGTTTTTTTTTTTTTTTTTTCAAGTTTTGAAAGAATTTGCTACATTAGTTAGCTTGCAAAGTTTGTGAAAACCAATAGCCAGCTTAGTTAGTCACCTAGCTGTTAAACCTGTACTCAAGCCCTCAGTCAAATTCTGTGTGAGTAGTTGAATAAACAGTTTTGGACAGCGGAGACAAAATCCTTACCTATTAAATGATGACAGAAATGACATCAGGTCCTGAATTATCTGTCAACAAAAGTCGGGTGCAGTCATTTAATGTGCGTTTGCACTGTGAAACAAAATAAATCGTTGCCGTTAATGATTTGAATCCTCCGACTTGTCATAGATACCTCAAACGCGATAGAGGAGAAGTTATGTACATGAGCAAATGAATGCGCTAATTAAGGTACGTGATGCGCTAAAATAACGCGCGTTTACTTAACGCCTTACGGCGTTTAGAAAACGGCATTTCAAAGCTTAATACGGCGATACAAAACACGTGAATTCTGATCCTCTTGGCTTTCCATACTCACGTCACTTGTCCGCGCGCGGTGACACTCACTGAGCACGAGCACCAAACGCGTTCTCACACGAAAACTTACTGAACAATGGCCTCAGATTCGATAGGTCACCGATTTCGGCACAACACCGGGACACTGAGGAAAAGGTAGGCTACATAAATCTATTTTTTTTTTTATATTTATTTTTTTTGTCGTAGTTTTTTGCCCATCTAACCTTAATAATGTCACTTTAAAGTTATGCTAGAGTAATTTGTTGTCTTTTAACGTTTTTTAAAAACAAGATCAAAGCTGTGTTGGTAACTTTTTGCACTGGTAGTTTTCCCTGAGGCAATATCTGGTAAATCTGTGGAAACTTTTTAAAGTTCCATTTTAGTTGTTTTAAATTAGCAAGTTCAAAACGGTCAACTTCACAATAATCACTTACATATTTTCTAAATGTTAACTTTAGTAAAGTGTCTGTTCATTTTGACTGCCGCTCACACATGTTCCATGACATTCAGGTGCCACAGAGAGATGAATAGACTTTAAAACTGTCATTACACTCTCAAATACTGTTTAAATTTAAATTTTGTAGATTAAATAATGTTCACCACTGTGGCCAAAATGAGCATATTATCAGTTTTAAAGCCCTAAGATACATTTGTAATAACCATTATTGATAATTGAATTTTATTGGTTGTATTTCAGGAATGCTGTAAGCTCCCAGTTCACGAGGACATAGAAAACACAAGAGATGATGTCCATATGGACAGAAGCCTGTTCCAGTTCCACCTACACCACACCAGACTGTAAATGGATGGCTGCATTTTATGTGCCCCTCAGACTTAGATGTACAGTTAAGTGCATAAGTTTGCATGCCCCTTTTAGAATCTATACAAATATAAGAGACAAAAGATCATTTTTAGTACTGCCCTGATGAAGCTAATAACATATTTAAATATGTTCCACAAGACAAAACTGAATTTACACAAATCTTCCTGTTAAAAAATTTACATTCCTTAATATTGTGTTGTTTTCTTGAGCATCAATGAGTGTTTCTAACTTTTGTAATAGCTGTGTTCAAGTCCTTCAATTGTTCATCTTATAGCCACTGTTGGGAAGAACTCAAATGTGCAGATGATCCTGGGAAACCTTAATACTAAGTGCATTATCTGGAGGATTTTTCTTAAGAAAAGTGGGTAGCTGCTCAGGACAAAGCAGGGGGTCATGCACAACTATCACAAAAAGCACAAACAGTTATTAATCATCAAAGAAGCAACACACACATTAAGAACCAAGGGGATGTAAACTTTTGAACAGGATCATTTGTGTAAATTCAGTTATTTTGTCTTGTGGAACATATGTAAATATCTGTTATTAGCTTAATCAGGGCAGTACTAAATAAAAAAAAAACTATGCAATTTTTTTTTAGATCTTTTTTGTTAAAATGATAAACATCTTGCCGATTCTTCATGGTGCATGCAAACTTATGCACTCAACTCTATGCACATATTACTCAGGGACATGGTACACATGGTAATACTGCAAGTGTAAGGAATGTCTCTTAAGAAATGAATGTTAAATGCTCAAATTAATACAATTTATCAACAATTTTTATATTTTAAAGTGTAGCATTTCTGTTAAAGTGCATTAACTTTAAGACTGGTTAAGCTTGTCTATTGTTTGTTTGCTAGTATAGGGGAGACCAGGGCTAGCTGTCACACTTTTTACTACAGTGAATATTTCCTCAAGTCAGTTCTTGTATAGCCACATACCATAACGTCTTGGCCTACAGGCCTACACTCACTAAGCACTTTATTAGGAAGACATGTGCACTTGCTTATTCATGTGATTATCTAATCAGCCAATTGTGTGACAGCAGTGCAGTGTATAAAATCATGCAGATACTGGTAAGGAGCTTCAGTTAATGTTCACATCTACCATCAGAATGGGGAAAAAAATGTGATCTCAGTGATTTAGACCGTGGCATGATTGTTGGTGTCAGACGGGCTGGTTTGAGTATTTCTGTAACTTCTGGTCTCCTGGGATTTTCACACACAACAGTCTCTAGAGTTGCTCAGAATGGTGCCAAAAACAAAAAACATCTAGTCAGCGGCAGTTCTGTGGATGTAAACACCTTGATGAGAGAGGTCAACGGAGAATGGCCAGACTGGTTCAAGCTGACAGAAAGGCTACGGTAACTCAGATAACCACTCTGTACAATTGAAGTGAGCAGAATAGCATCTCAGAATGCAGAATGCATAGGGTACACCGGCGCGTTTGGCTGCCGCTCCTATTATAAATGATTCGTTGGAGTCTGGGGTTGTTCCAGCAGCATTAAAGATTGCTGCTGTAACACCTGTGCCAAAAAAAAAAAAAAAAAAAAGAAAATGCAGCTCTGGATGATTTGAATAATTTTCGTCCCATCTCAAATCTTCCATTTTTGGCAAAAATACTTGAGCGTGTTGTTGCATCTCAACTGTGTAATCCTCTTACAATTAATAAGCTCTTTGAACCCCTTCAGTCAGGTTTTCGTAAATTTCACAGCACTGAAACGGCTTTGGTCAAAGTTACCAGTGACTTGTTGATGGCTTCTGATTCAGGAGCAATTTCCATTCTCATCCTCCTTGATCTTAGAGCCACCTTCGATACTGTTGATCATGGTCTTTTACTTACCCACCTTGAAAGAGTTTTTGTTGTGTCGGGGACAGTTTTAAACTGGTTTAAATCCTATTTTACTAACCGTTCCCAGTTTATTTCTATGGGTGGTTACAGGTCTGACATTAGTTCTGTGCTCACTGGTGTTCCTCAGGGCTTAGTTTTGGGCCCTTTACTTTTCAATATTTATTTATCTCCACTTGGGCATCTGCTGCAATCGCTCGGCCTCTATTATCACTTTTATGCTGACAATACCCAAATCTATATACACTCAAAATCTGGTGAAAACCTTGATGTTTGTTTTCTTTCTGAGATAAAAACATGGATGAATAATAATTTTCTTTGCCTGAATAGCGGTAAAACCTAAGTTATGCTTATAGGTTCCCGTCATCAAATTCTCAAAGCTGGTTCTTTGTCTCTGTTTGTTGATGGCTGTGTTTTGGAGACTCAGAGTAAATTGAGGAACCTTGGAGTCATTTTTGATACCAGTCTTGCATTTGATTCTTTTGTACAGAGTACTTTTAAAGCATCCTTTTTTCACCTCAGAAATATAGCAAGATTGCACCCTATGCTAAATTTCTCTGTAGCTGAAAAGCTGATAAACTCATTCGTTGTCTCTCGGATAGATTACTGTAACACCCTTTTAGCCGGAGTTTCTAAATCCACACTCAATAAGCTCCAATATGTACAAAACTCTGCCGCCAGGATCCTGACTGGGACCAGGACATGCAATCACATTTCTCCTGTATTAGAGTCTTTGCACTGGCTCCCGGTCGGTTTCCTTGTCGATTTTAAAGTTATGATGCTGACATACAAAGCATTACATGGCTTGGCTCCTCATTTATCTGCATTGTTAATCCCTTACACCCCAAATCGCAGACTGCGCTCCTCACAGTCTAATTTGTTGACTGTTCCACAAACCCGCTTAAAATCTATGGGTGACATGGTGTTTTCTGTCTATGCTCCTACCCTTTGGAACTCTCTTCCTCTAGAACAGGGAAGCTCAGACCTATGATTTTTTTAAAGCTCAACTCAAGACATACTTTTTTAAACTAGCATTTGCTTGCTGATGTTTATTGCTTGCTCTTATTTCTATTTATTTAGTATTTTTTTTTATATATATTGTGCTATGTACTGCTTATTTTGTGTACATCGCTTTGAGAAGCTGCTTTTAAAGGCGCTCTGTAAAATAAAGTTTATTATTATTATTAACACGTGGAACCTTGAGGCGAATGGGCTACAAAAGCAGAAGACCACGTCAGGCACTTTATTAGGACCATAGTGTTCCTAATAAATTGCTTAATAAGTGTATACCTCCCTTTAAAACTATGCCTGCATTAAACAGCCAATATAGTTTTTTCTGGAAAATCTTAACAGCAAAACAATTGAGGGACAAAAAGATTCATGAAGCAACAAAATTGACAAACATTGGCCAACAAATATTATAATTGATAAATTGTAGGTTATATACATTTATGGCATGCAAAACACATGTAAGAACCTGGTCTGATATGTGACAACATGCACCAAATTGACTTTCATAAAAACCTTTATGAAATCTTGAGAGCACATTCAAACCTGTCTTTATAATACAGTTGACCCTTTTTTTACAACGTAATTGGGTTTGCTGGGAGACTAATATATAAAATCAACCAAAACTTTTTTTAAATATCAATATCACATGGATATTTATTTAATAAGAAATTTTGCTTACTTTCCAAAAGGGGGAAAAAAACTGATACCATTACCTTGATATAAAATTACTTATACTGCGATATAGAATATCGGTCATATCGCCCACCCCTGATATGAACAACCATCTCAGCACAGGTTTCCATAAAAATAAAATAAAATAACATGCTTTGTGCATTTATGATTTGCAAGCCAAAATATAGGCATTTTTTTCTTGATGACCAAAGGTTTACATCACATAAAATCAAATCGAAACTCATCAGCAGAATCGACACAGTTGACATTCACCACGGCTTTTCCGCTTCTGTTTTTCAATCATGCACAGTGAGTTTGCACATGAAAAAAGGAAACCACATCTTCGGAGCAAAAGTTGTCTGCTGTCCTCGCTTACTCACTTACACACAACTCCCTCTCTTACACACAAAAAGTCAAACTCAAACCATAAATAGTAGATTCTCTATCGAAATATGTTTGTAACATCCTTTTTGCACTGAATTAAAATCAAATTCAATAAACTCAGTATGTGTGACCGAACCGTTACGAAAAAACTAAAACAATGCTCTCCTTGAAATCTAAAGCAAAGCTAAAATATGAACAAGTATGAACTTGACCATGTTTTGTTTCTGGAAGAAGAAAGAAAAAAAAAAAACGACTTCCGTGAATAAACTGAATTTACCTGTTCCAAACTTAAACATCCAACAAAATAAAAATATGAAATTAAAAGATCAGTTCATCTTCAAAACCCCCGACTTCATGACACTCACAGGGTTTTGTTACTAACAAATATAAGCCTAAGCATTGCACTTCTAAATAAAGCAAGACTTTAAACACATTTGTGAACGATTGTTGATGGAAGGATTTTATCTTTTCAGGACAGTAAAGACGATAGACCACTGCTTGATCTAAGAAAGCTCATTTGCGGAAAATAACAAACATAAATTCTGAAGGGCTAAATAAGAATAAAGAGTTTAGATTATCTACGCTAAGAAATCAAGATTATTGTAAGAAAAAATACTGTGTGTGATCAGCATGCGGGGGAATGAAATAGCAAATTCAGATCAAACAAATGAATTCGTCCTAATTTCAATTTAGGATGGACAATACCAAACCCAAAATAAACTTAAGAGGTTTGAAATATAAAGCACTAAATAAAGAAACATAAATTAGTGTTTAGATTATAGATTATAGGTAATTTACTCTATTATTGGCTGTATCGTTAACAACAGAAGAACCCCATACCTTGCCAATCCAGCTTCATGGTGCTCTTCACTTCTGCTGATTTCTGTAGTCTTGTAGAATATCAGAAGAATGCTTATGGTGCATATAGTCCACCCTTTCCGTGACAGCCGCATTTCGCACATGAATGTTAAAAAAATCATACAAGATAAAAAGAAAACTGTATTACATCCTGTGCTCTTCTATAGCACTAGCACACATTGTCTATCTCATAAGCGCGAGAGCAGCTGCACATTCTGGCTGCATCCGAAAACGTAGGCAGCTGACTTGTTGCCTAATCAGTTAATAGCTTAACCGACAGAGTTTTTGAATAAATAGAACTCTTAATGAAACTGGTCTTAGAACAGCATGAAAGCACCTTATTTTCATCCTACATCCGTATGCAGCATTTTCGGACGCAGCCTATGTCTCACAACTGAACGCCTCTCACTGTGAGTGACACGCGCAGAAGCCAATATGCTAATATATTTCCAAAAAGAACCAATTGCGTTGCAGCAGGGATTCTAGATAAGCGAGAACACTTTAGGTGTGTCGACATGAACTGCATCTCGATTTACCGATCTGCGAGATTTGCTGGTAGGAGTTGAGATGAGAGTCGTCAAGCCGGACACTTTTGCGCTTCCCGTCTGGCGGAAACTCCGTGCCAAAACCTAGCCGTCCGACCGACTAAACTACCATCTAATGGAACGTCTTACACCGTCTACACCGGGCGTGTCTATTGATGCGACGCTACGCAACGGCTTGTGGCCGTCTACACTGGATGCATCAACACAACGTTCTAAACCGTTTATTTGTGTTGTTGGCAGTATTAGTGCCAGCGTGTGTAGTGCAAGATGGAACTGGACTCCCGTTTACTGTCGGCGCGACGGACGCTGGCATCCGATGTAGACAGGGTGTTGTGGTTTGAGCGTCTTGAGAGAGCAGGGGAACCATGTGATGACCCCGCGTGACGTTAAAATATAGAAATTAGCCGGTTTCTTACTAGGAAAGGAGCTAAGCTGTTGTTTAAAGAATAGTATAAATGGACAATAAAGGCACTAGATGCATTTATTTTATACTTCCGAAGCAATCCCCAACTATTTTTCCAATGTACCGTGCTTCCTTCATTTAGAAAAAGGTGTTGTAAGCTATTCTAAGTTACTGAGTAATGAAAACTAGATTCCATCCCTTTTCACTGCTTATGTTTTCATATCCTCAGCATATCACTCACTGTATGTATCATTGGATACTGTAGGCCTACATGGCATCTCATCTCCATCTACAGGTTATATACATAATCAGAGGGTGAAGAAACTGATGGGTAAGATTATGTAAAATAAACTTTACAAAAAATTAAAAAAAACATTTTCATCTGAATCCATACAGGAATTTCAAGGTTTTTAAATTGCAGGTACTGCCTATTTTACAACGTTCACACTCCATGCAAAACACTCCAAAATAATAAATTGTTTATTGCACAGACACCAGTACCCCTATTGATAATTATACTAGGCCTACAGTTGAAATTGATGCCAAATCTGATGTTCTATCAGTCCATCATTCTTTATATAGACAGTTTCTTTATCTTTATTTCCTTCCAGGAAATCTACAGACTCTCCAGATGATGTCACTTGCAGCTTTAAGAGCATGTTTAGAGCCCCTTTTTCACAGTTTCTTGGCCAGACAACTTTTCCTGGATCTGGTACCACCAACGTTTTGTCTGCAAAACATGTTAATATAGACCCCCATTTTCTGTTGTGCATTTATGTTTACTACCCAATACTATCAAAAGAAGGTAGTTCAACGCTAACACTTACAAGCTAAATTAGAGCTTCAAATGTATTTGATTAAAATACATGACGTTTCAGCCACCTTCAAGGCCTTCTTCAGACATCAAGAAGATGTTGAACAAACAACATTTAAAAGAACTTCCTCAATTACAAACAGGTGTGTTCCACTAATTGAAGGACTGGCTTTGAAATAGCTGAATAATACGTTCTCCCACTCCATCTAGTGACCAACAAATACAAAGTCATTAGTACCAAACAGGTGCGGCTGGTCTGTATGGGCAGGAATTAATATTCATCCACCTGAAAACATACACTGAAAAAAAATTCTTTTGTGTTGAACTAAATATAGCAGAAAAGATTAAGTATTTTTTACATTTAATAAGTTAAAGTGTGAACTACTATTAAGTCATTCTACATTTGTACTCAATTCAAACGTAAAAATTAATGCTCTAGCTTATAAGTAAATATTATTCGTTTGTTTGTTATTTTTACAATGTGTCTTCATATATGAATCCTAAAGGAGAAAATCTTGTCATATTTATTTGATTATTTGAGTACATTTCCCAAGTAAATAAAATAAGTAACTTTTACTTAACTTTTAGAAGCTGGTGTTCCCAGCATGCACCAGGCTTGAATAATTGATGAGCTTGCGTAGTTTCACTGTTTGCAAATCGATTTACACCAATTTTATTGTTGATTTTGTTGTTATGTTTGGTAACTTCTTGTTTTTTGAAGTTTGTTTCATTTTCTTTTACTCAAAATTATTTGTCAATTAAAAAAAATACAAATAAATAATTATCTGTTGATTGTTACCGTCATCGTGTTTTATGCACAAAGTGTTCAGGTCGGCGTGCACAGCACTAGCTATTATTTCTGTCATCATTTAAGTAAGGTAATGTTATTAAAATAATAGCCGTCTAATCATGGATTAAACATTGCTGTGGAAGACTTCCATGTTTCATGTGGTACATGAATAAGTATGTAAAAAGAAAAAAGCATTGAAATGCCAGTACTCTTTTAAAAGCATAGCTTGATTCAGTGATACATTGCTTGAATAAAAAGTACAAAGTAAAATTAGCTTAAAACAGAGTATTGTAAAGTAAACTCTACTTGGGAAGTTCTAATTAAAGTCACCAAGCTTTGTGTGTAGCCTTTACGTCTGTTCAATTTACTAAATATTTATGCATGGAAATTGTTTCCTAGGTGTTTTTAAGTAAACCTCACTCCCATTTTTTTTTTTTTTTTTCAGTGTAGATCCATACTATAAACTGCCAAAAATGTAATTTGTTTTCTTGTAAATGTGTTCAAATTGCTGACATATGTATTCAAAAGCAGGCCTAGTAAAAGTATTTATCCTATTTTTAAGTCAGAAAGTAGCTGAAAGCTCTGTTACACAGTGTTTGATATAAACTCCACAAAACAAGAAATGTCCCTTTTTCAGGACACTGTATTTTAAAGATAATTTTGTAAAAATCCAAATAACTTTACAGATCTTTATTGTAAAGGGTTTAAACAATGTTTTCCATGCTTGTTCAATGAACCATAAACCATTAATGAACATGCACCTGTGGAACGGTTGTTAAGACACTAGCAGCTTAAGAGGGTAGGCAATTAAGGTCACAGTTATAAAAACATGACACTAAAGAGACCTTTCTACTGGATCATCGGGAGTGCTGTTCAAAAGGGACCGGAAACAGAATAAATACGATAAGTTTATCGATTTAAATTCTCATTATGGATGATACCTCAGATGGTGGCAATGATATTGATATGGAATTTAAAGAAGTACTGTACAATAAAAGGAAAAAAGGAGTTAACACGGAGAATGAGTCTGAACATGAACAAACATTACAAGATGTGAGCAGGAGTAGTAGAAATGAACGTACGAATACGAATGATGGGAAAGAAATCAAAGTAATTATTACTTTTGTCAAACAGGCAGAGCAGTTTATGCATCCTGTTAAGTTATTGAGGGCAATAGAAAAAGAAATAAGAGTGGTGAAAATGCCGTCATGCCCTAGCAACGGTAGAGTGATAATTAAATGCAAGGATGAGAATCAGAAAACAAAGATTATGAAACTGAAGGCATTAGCAGGTAGAAGAATTGTTTGTTCTAAAATTGGCATAAAAAAAAGAGGAGTTATCAGTGGAGTTCCCCTTAATGTGCCGATGGATGACATTAAAGGAAATGTGCTAGGGGGAAAGGTTATCTCAGCCAGAAGATTGACAACATGGCAAAACAAGGAAAGATGTGACAGCTTATCCGTAATGATACAGTTTGATGGACCCACTCTACCCTCGAGTGTGAGGTTAGGCTTCATTAACTACCAAGTAAGGGAGTATGTACCTCCACCCTTGCGATGTTTTAAATGTCAACGTATGGGTCATACTGCATCTATATGCAAAGGGAAGATGCGTTGTGCAAAATGTGGAGGGGAACACGAGTATGGAAAATGTGATGAGGGAGCTGAAATGAAATGCTGTAATTGTGGTAGAGGGCATAGTGCTGCATATATAGGATGCCCAGTACAGCAGCAGGTGCGAGAGATTCAAAAGATTAAAACATCCCAGAACGTAACCTATGCAGAAGCCGCCCGTAGAGTTAAGAGTGATACTGGACTGACAGCAATGAAACAAATTGGTCAAGGAGACAAGGTAAATGAACCAAGCAGCCGAGTAGCTCTACAAAGAGTAGAATCAGCGGACATTCTGACAGTGAAGAAACTTGATTTTGTGGCTTTCATTTGTGCAGTAATCAATGGTACAGCACAAGCTGAAAGAAAATCAGATAAATTGAAAATAGTAGTTGGATGTGCAAACAGTATGGAGTATTCACGGAACAGGTACATGCAATGCTTAAGTCCGACGAGGAAATAAGAATACAATGAATGATGCTTCACAGAGCAGTGTTATATAGCATTATAATGTCTTTCCTTGTACTTCATTGGAATGCTAGGAGTGTAATAGCTAATGGTCAAGATTTTAAGAAATATATCTTGGATATGGAGAAATCTCCAGATGTAATATGTGTACAAGAAACATGGTTATGTCAAGCAATAAGTTTTAAAGTGCCTGGCTATGAGGTAGTAAGGAAAGACAAAACGTGACTTAGGCATGCTGCATGGAGGCATAAGGACTGCAGATGCGGCCAGGGCAATAAATTGCAATGTGAGACGCCTAAGACAACACTACAGGGAGACAGGAAGGACAGCTGATCGTCCTCGCAGTGGTAGACCATGTGTAACAACACCTGCACAGGATCGGTACATCCGAATATCACACCTGCTGGACAGGTACAGGATGGCAACGACAACTGCCCGAATTACACCAGGAATGCACAATCTCTCCATCAGTACTCAGACTGTCTGCAATAGGCTGAGAGAGGCTGGACTGAGGGCTTGTAGGCCTGTTGTAAGGCAGGTCCTTACCAGACATCACCGGCAACAATGTCGCCTATGGGCACAAACCCACCTTCGCTGGACCAGACAGGACTGGCAATAAGTGCTCTTCACTGACGAGTCTTGGTTTTGTCTCACCAGGGGTGATGGTCGGACTCGCATTTAACGTCGAAGGAATGAGCGTTACACCGAGGCCTGTACTCTGGAGCGGGATCAATTTGGAGGTGGAGGGTCCATCATGGTCTGGGGCAGTTTGTCACAGCATCGTCGGACTGAGCTTGTCACTGCAGACAAGCCCAATGCTGTGCGTTACAGAGAAGACATCCTCCTCCCTCATGTGGTACCCTTCCTGCAGGCTCATCCTGACATGACCCTCCAGCATGACAATGCCACCAGCCATACTGCTCGTTTTGTGCATGATTTCCTGCAAGACAGGAATGTCAGTGTTCTGCCATAGCCAGCGAAGAGCCTGGATCTCAATCCCAATGAGCACGTCTGGGACCTGTTGGATCAGAGGGTGAGGGCTAGGGCCATTCCCCCCAGAAATGTCCGGGAACTTGCAAGTCCCGTGGTGGAAGAGTGGGGTAACATCTCACAGCAAGAACTGGCAAATCTGGTGCAGTCCATGAGGAGGAGATGCACTGCAGTACTTAATGCAGCTGATGGCCACACCAGATACAGACTGTTACTTTTGATTTTGCTGAGTTCAGATATAGGAGCATGCGGGGCAGAAAGTCTGCTGCCCTCCTGAACTCCACAGCGCCCCTCCATTTTCTAATGGAAATCTGTGGTCAAATATGGTACTGCAACGAACCCTCATTGAGATCCATTGGGCAAAAATAGTCAGAAAAAGACAAATTGGCCATCAAACAACTTCAAATCAAATCAAATCAAATCACTTTATTGCCACACAGCCATATACACAAGCACAATGGTGTGTGAAATTCTTGGGTGCAGTTCCGATCAACATAGCAGTCGTGACAGTGATGAGACATAGGTGAGACATATACCAATTTACAATAACATCAAAATAACACAGCACAATTAAACATCTGTTATACACATAATTACACTCAACAATATACAAATAATAACATACACTGTACAGTATACAATACGCACTATATAGATACACATTATTCAATAAAAATTAAAAAAAAATATATTTAAAAAAAAAAAAAATATATATATATATATATATATATATATATATATATATATATATATATATATATATATATATATATATATATATAATGTAGAATGTACAGTATTGTACTGTATTGACATTCAGGCTGTCGGTTGATAGTCTCCAAAATTGAGCCTCAGCTGCGTTAAAATATTTCAACTCGTGCAACTAGTATGCGACCGCCCGACCATAAGTGATGTATTCATGCAAAACTATCAGCGCGAAGTGAGAAATATCAATAGATTTTGTCCGAAACTTCTTTTTCTAAATGCCTGCTACTTCTGTCTTTTGGCCAATTAATAATATAGAAGGCAGAAATGATTGTTTACATTGTAAATATCACAAAAAGCTTTTGGAATGACAATAAACGTGTGATTAAATGTCTGCATGTGTCATTTATTTCTGCACACACAAAACCTAGATATTTAAAATCACATCTATGAATTTCAGATTCATATTTGCTGATTTAGGCTTGTTGTTGCTGTTAATTATATTAACAAAATCACACACTGTAATGTCATTCGCTTCTCCTTCAATTAACAAAAGCCATTGCGAGCAAAATGACAATTCATCACGACTGCCACTAGGGGGAGAAATACGACAGTCGTATGCGAATGTCGGAGACAGTGAAAAGGAGGCTTTAAGCTGCGCTCACACTGCCAGCGACTTTGTGGCTTGGTGTCGCTAGACTCTGTGATCTGTGTCGCTACTGGGCGTTCCTACTGTTTGTCGCTGTAACGTTATTGGAGGACTGCACGTCTGGCAATAACGTTTAAAAATGTGATCACGGATGAGACTAGATACTGGTTAAATTAAGATATCATTACAGTTTGACAAGGAATCAGTTCTTTTGTCTCTAAAATTGTACATTCTGCAGTGTAGAGTGTTTTATAAAATGTGCAGCAGTGTTCAGTGTATTAAATCATTTATCAGACAATCAATCTATCATGAATGAATGAATCAAACTCACTCGGAATGCTGACCGTTTCTGACACGCTTTTTATTATATCATGCATGTGGTTACAGACAAATTATATAGAACAGTAAAAATCCCTCACGACGCTGAAACTTCTCTGTTTTGCATGCACTCGTCCCCAGTCTGCCAGGAGACAGATGACGTGAGCTCTTCTGTCTTCACTCTCATGGGCAGTGGCTCATGAATGTCGCCTGTCATTTGGAAATAAGAAAGTGCATATTTTTTGATGTATTTTAGAAATGGCTATAATGTATCCTAACATGAATATTAATAGTAATAAAAATATTTCATATAAAAATGTGTTATTGATATATGATTGATTATTTTGCAATCCCTTATGTTTTAGTTGATGTAAAACAAAGAGTCTCAGACAGCTTGCATATGGAATATTCATAGACCATTCACAGCAAGCATGCTTCATATTACAGTAAAAATGGCAAGAACTGGCAGAAAAACGATTCTACATTTACATTTATGCATTTGGCAGACGCTTTTATCCAAAGTGACTTACAGTGTACTTATTACAGGGACAATACCCCTGGAGCAACCTGGAGTTAAGTGCCTTGCTCAAGGACACAATGGTGGTGGCTGTGGGAATCAAACCAGGTTTGACTACAAGTTATGTGCTTTAGCCCACTACACCACCACCACTCACAATATTCTGATTGTCTGGCTGCAATGCAGCACTTGTGAGACGGGAGTGCACAGGTTTTTATTAGTTCACCAGGTAACAAAGTTTTGTTTAGATGTTAAAAGGCTACTACAATGAGCACCTTTGAGGAAGAACTAGTCAAAAACTACAGTGCTGTGAAAAAGTATTTTCCCCCTTCCTGATTTCTTATATTTTTGTGTATTTTTCATACTAAATTGTTTTAGACCTTCAAACGAGATATAACATAAAACAAATGCAACCTGAATAAACACAAAATACAGTTTTCAAATAGATATATATTTTTTTATATTTTAAAAGTTATCCAACACCTATATCACACTTGTGAAAAACTAACTGCCCCTTAAACTTAATAGCTGGTTGTGCCACCTTTAGCAACAACAACTGCACCAAATGCTTTCAATAACTGGAGGTCAGTCTTTCACAACGCTGTGGTGGAATTTTGGCCCACTCTTCTTTGCAGAACTGCTTTAGTTCATTCACATTGGAGGGTTTTCGAGCATAAACTGCCTGTTTAAGCTCCTGCCACAGCATCTCAATTGGGTTAAAGTCAGGACTTTGACTAGGCCACTCCAAAATTTTAATTTTGCTTCTTTTGAGCCATTCAGAGGTGGAATTACTCAAATCAAATCAAATCACTTTTATTGTCACACAACCATATACACAAGTGCAATAGTGTGTGAAATTCTTGGGTGCAGTTCCAAGCAACATAGTAGTCGAGACAGTGATGAGATATATACCAATTTACAATAAACATCAGATTTACAACACAATTTAAAATCTAATATACACATAATTACACATAACACAATATACAAATAATAACATACAATGTACAGTATACAATACACACGATATAGAATACACATTATACAATAAAAAAGTATATATAGTATATATAAAATGTACAGTAGGTTGTATTGTACTGTATTGACATTCAGGCTGTCGGTTGATAGTAAGTTGCCAGTGTGTTGTTAAGAGAGAATATAATATAATAATAATATAATTTATGACAGTCCAGTGTGAGATATAAGAGTAATAAAGTGCAGTGCTGGTGTATTTTGATCGTGGGAGATCAAGAGTTCAAAAGTCTGATTGCTTGGGGGAAGAAGCTATCATGAAGTCAGCTGGTGCGGGTCCTGATGCTGCGATACCGCCTGCCTGATGGTAGCAGTGAGAACAGCCCATGGCCCGGGTGGCTGGAGTCTCGTGTTGATCCTCTGAGCTTTTTTCACACACCGCCTGGTATATATGTCCTGGAGGGAGGGAAGCTCACCTCCGATGATGTGTCTGGCAGTTCGCACCACACTTTGCAGGGCTTTGCGGTTGTGGGCGGTGCTATTGCCGTACCAGGCGGAGATGCAGCCAGTCAGGATGCTCTCTACAGTGCAGGTGCAGAACCGTGTGAGGATGTGGCGGTTCATTCCAAACTTCCTCAGCTGTCTCAGGAAGAAGAGGCGCTGATGAGCCTTCTTCACAACGGCTTCAGTGTGGATGGACCATGTGAGTGGTCCTATGCTTTGGATCATTGCCTTGCTGCATAATCCAGTTGCGCTTGAGCTTCAGCTCACGGAATGATGACAGGACGACTTCCTTTAGGACTTTCTAGAAGAGAGCAGAATTCATGTTTCCCCTCAATTATTGCAAGTCACCCTGGCCCTGAAGCAGCGAAGCATCCCCACACCATCACACTACCACCACCATGCCTGACCGAAGGTATGATGTTCTTTTTGTGGAATTCTGTGTTTGATTTACGCCAGATGTAACGGGACCCCTGTCTTCCAAACAGTTCCTCTTTCGACTCATCAGTCCACTGAACATTCTCCCAAAAGGTTTGAGGATCATCAAGGTGTGTTTTGTCAAAATTCAAATGAGCCTTAATGTTCTTCTGGGTTTGCAGTGACATTCGCCTCGCCACTCTTCCATGAATGGCATTTTTGGCGAGTGTCTTTCTGATAGTGGAGTCATGAACAGTGACCTTTATTGATGCAAGAGAGGCCTGCAGTTCCTTGGATGTTATCCTTGGCTTTTTTGTGACTTCCTGGATAAGTCGTCGCTGTGCTCTTGGAGGAATTTTGGAAGGTCAGCCACTTCTGGGAAGGTTCACTACTGTGCTAAGTTTTCTCCATTTGGATATAATGGCTGTCATTGTGGTTTTTTTGGAGTCCCAGAGCCTTTGAAATAGCTTTATAACCCTTCCCAGACTGATGTATTTCAATCATCTTTCCCCTTATCATTTCTGGAATTTCTTTCGACCTTGGCATAGTGTGCTACTGGGTGAGAACTTTTAGCCAATTTCATGCTGCTGAAAAAGTTCTATTTAGGTGTTGATTTGATTGAACAGGGCTGAGTAAACAGAACGGTAAGGATTGACACCTGTGGGGAAATTACCTCTAACAGCTGTTCTGTGTTGCAGTGAGAGCTGGAGAGGTATAAAAGGACAGTCCTGATCACTGGAGGGGAGAGAGAGATGCACGCAGCAGAGTCTTGTGTATGTGTGCTGCTGAAAAGCAAACAGTGTATATTAGACTGAAAAGTGTGACTAATCTCACATGGATTGTTTACCTGGCTCCCGCTTCCTCCTTAAAAGAGAGTTCGTGACTTGTCACAGTGGTGCCAAAACCCAGGATTAGGAGGGAGAAAATGCCATCATGGAGTCTTCACTGCTGACAGATCTTATCAAGACCCTCGCCAGCATCCACCAAACACAACATCAGGCTTTGCTTGAGTTACACCAGGAACAGGAGCAGCAATTACATGTCATCCTTCAAGCTCAACCAGAGAACCGGCAGGTACTACGTAGTTTGATTCCCCAGGGGGGATTCTACCAACGCGAGCTTGGCCACCGCCATGACACAATTCACGCTCGCTAAGATGGGACCAGAGGACAACCCAGAGGCGTTCGTGGAGCTGTTTGAGCATGCAGTGGAAGCAATGGGATGGCCAGAATCCCAGTGGACGGTCCAGCTGCTGCCACTGCTATCGTGAGAAGCCCAACTGGCAGCCCAACAACTATCAGTCGCCAACCTCCTGGGGTACTTGAAGTTAGCCATCTTGCAATGGGACGGCTGCAGCACAGAGCAGCACCACCTGCGCTTCTGCTCGCTGACACTTGGCGAGCTCGGCCGCCCGTTTGTCTTTGCCCAACAGCTCCGTGTCTCATGCTGGCTGTGGCTGCTGGCAGCCGAACGCAACGCCATGGCAGTAGTTGACCTGGTGGTACTGTGCCACCGCCTGGCATCGCTGGACGAGGCGGTCCAGCTGGCTGAGGACCATATGGTAGCGTAATCGGGGTGGTGGGCCCTCTTCTTCTCTCCCGGTGGGTGAAGGTAAGGTGTGTGCATGGGGATTTTCTAAATTACCCTGTAGTCATGGTCATTATTCAATTTCGGGGACAAAAGCATAGTGTCGAGGCTGCGGTTAGTCCCCGCCTCTCCCATCCACTAATTCTGGGTATGAATTGGCCGGAATTTACTACTATATTAAGGGGAATATGTGTGGATGGGTCCTGCAACAAAGTGTGTATTTTCATCCTTTTACTGCAGTTTACCTCTCTTTCAACATATTCATTGTGATGTTTAATAAAATGAACGTTCACCCACAAGCCTATGTGTGAAGGAGTTAACCTGTTTGTCTAACTGAGGAAAAGGACTGCAAAGTGAGGACATTGTGTTTAACATACTGATTCGTATGTTAAACACAAGTCAGAACAGGGTAAAGTACCTCATCACCAAGGATCACTAAAAGTTGGAAGCTATCATCAAACAACTTTCCACAACATTACATTCCACAACAGTATTTAATCAGTATATATGTATATACTGATTAATTATATATATATATATATATATATATATATATATATATATATATATACACACACACATACTGATGAAGACCTTTTTAAATGAAATGACTGAAAGAGGTTGTGTATATTGTCCACAGTGCAACACATGGTCAAAGAACAGACAACAGGGTCCATTTCATGTTCGCATGTGGTACTAAGCTATTAGTACTATAGTCATAGCCTGTTTACAAAATGAACTAGAAATAAAGTGTGACAGAATAATCACACCAAGGTAGGTTACAAAAATTGTATTAAATCACAGATACTTTTGCAGGTTTATTTTTTAATCGTTGTTGTTAAAAACAACTAATAGAAATACAAAATTAAAGATATGAAAGAAAAACAACGCACGGTACCTGTAGACAACAATATCTGTATTTGCTAAAGTTTGCTCTGTTGTACTCCTAATATGTACTTCAGTAAATGCTGTGTTCAGGAACACAAAACTAATCAAAACACATTTTGCATTTATAAACCGCAAACTGTTTTGAAAATCTGAATATTGTAGTTATTACTATTTAAATTGCTAAAACTTAAATTCCTTTTCAAAATTCCACTTCAACACAGATGTCAGGATAATTAATGAATATTCATGTATGCGCCGCCCACTTGAACCAAATATCTCAGGAACTGAATATATTGTAACACTGGCTACACAAAAAACGGCAACCAATCCCACTTCCGCTAGCCAACCGGAATTTCCGCCCACCTTGCGAAATACAGTGGACTCGCTAAGAATATTGTGGATAGTACTCATTAAGGGGTTTTCCAAACTGCACTTGAAAAGGGGACACCACTAGAAAAGTTGTTCCAAACAAAAGTAAAAAGTAAATTTTTTCACAAAGGGCCCTTTTACAATACTTTTAGTAAAGGGTACATTCAAACTATAGTGCCACGCTTTCTTCAGAGTGCCCACATCAAGAACTTTATCCTTTGTAGTGAGTAGGGCAAAGGGATGATCACTTTCGATTGGAATTCGCCCTAAAATTTCTATGAGCCATTGGAATCGCTAGGAATTGATATGCTGTCCGATGCGGACTCATTGGGCTCGTTTGAGATGTCAAATGCTTCGCCTTGAAAGTAGACAAGAGTAGGCGGATGCAGTCAGGGGAGGAGTGAAATAAGTGCTGTTAAGTCAGACAATTCTCACTTTTCAGTCCAAAGGCAGATATTGCATGACTCATGTGCTTTGTTGTTAATAAAGGGGATGCAATTTAAATTATGTTGCTTTTAAAAGAAAATAAATATGATGAACAAGACACTCAATGTACCTGTTATTTAATTCTTCCCGTAAGACGTGTCTTTCCATCCATTTTTAGTTTAATAAAGACACGTATTTGAGATATTTTAGAAATATGATACCAATCACATATCCCATACCGAGATTGCACTGTCAGAGTGTTGGGAATATTCACATATAAGTTATATGCCTAAAAACATGATATTAGAGATAAAAAAAAAAAAATCTAACATTTTTGAAGAGAACGAAGCATCATGGTTGTTTAAGCCAATGAGCATCAAACTGTGCTGTCAGCAAGTAATTTCTCATCGTGCTTGCAGTTCGCGCAGCTAAAAAAAAGCAACTGCGCCACCTGCCTGCTACAAATGCGGCTGCTTGGCTCTCGCAGGACATTTTATGACATATGTCGTCATGACATCACAGCAAGTCGGACAGATTTTTAACCTGCATGCACCTACCAGTGGTCGGTTCTGTGCAGAACTTGCTCATCTCAAACAAGCCTGTTTTCACGGGCAGACTAATTTGATTACGACAGTGCGACAGCTTTTCAGTCAGTCCAGTCGTGGTTTCAGGTGTCAGGACAGCATAATAGTGATCATTTTAACCTACCGGACCATTAGACTACATTTCACATACAGAGAGAGACATATCACACATTATGTAGACTAAAAAAACATACCATAAGAAAAAAAAAACTGAGACTCACGTGTGCTTCCTAAATGATAATCATGCATGATGTCGATAAGTCAAATTTAGTCAAAAACTAGTTTGGAAACACTTTTTGTAGAGAAAAAAGGCATTATCGCAAAAAATGTAGTGTCACGTGACAAAATTTACGTCACATCTGTCCTCACAACAAACAGCATAGCGGAGAGGACTGATGAGGAGACTCGATTTAATTAAAGACAATAACATTACCTTTATTATTGGTTGATTAGCTTGTAAGATTCCACAGCAAGCATTGTCTTTCATAGAGACAGTAAACCATTTGATGTTTCTCATGTGGCCCCCAAGTGAGCTTAACTCGCTGTACATACACTTGATAGTCCGAGGAAGCTGGGTGCCTTTTTTGTTTCTTTTTGTGCTGGAGTATTTTTTGCAGGACATTGGAATGATTAGGTCATCTGCTGCACTCATGAACAGCTGGCTCACTGAACATTTGTTTGACTGTCCGAGGAAACTGAACGGCTTTATTTTTATTTATTTATTGTATTTTTTATTTTTTGTATGCTGTTCCGCTAGTGGCTGGAGTTTGTTTTGTGGAGTATCGCACCTTTGAGACAGTTTTGTGAATGAATCTACATGTTATTTGTGTTTATTCTGCCTATTGGCTGGAGTTTGTTTTATAGATTATTTTCTATTATTTAATTCTGTCTCACAAAATTTGTACAGAAGCAATCCTTGAGCAATCTGACGGCAAAGTTGTCGCAGGGACTCTCGTAGGCGTGCATGGACTGTTTGAGTTTAGAGGGATGGATGCCGGTTGGCGCTGTCGTGCGCAGGGTTAATGCGCACGTTTTTCTTTTTTCTGTTTGATTGGTTCGGGGGGAAGTTCAGGGTTTGACTGTGGCACTAATGTTGGAATGTGGTCTTTATAAATTTATTTTTGACACACAATCTATTTGTTCTAAAATGTCAAAATGTCAAATGTTAATATGAGTGGATTGTCTCTCTCCACGTGGAATGTGAATGAGTTGGGGCACCCCATAAAAAGAAGAAAGGTTATTTCTCTTCTTAAACGTAAGAAATATGATATAGTGTTTCTTCATGAAACACATCTTTCCCCACAGGAAGCTGAAAAATTTGGGAAGATATGGGGTGGACATGTTTTTTTAGTGCTGGCTCAAGTAAAAGCAGGGGAGTCATTACAATGATAAGTAAGCATCTACAATTCAAATGTCTCAAACAGATTAAAGATAAATTAGGAAGAGTCATTATTGTTTTAGCAGAAATTCAGGGGCAAAGGTTGATTTTGGCTAATATTTATGCACCTAACGCTGATGATCAGGGCATTTTTATAGATCTTGAAGGTATGTCGCAAGCCGCTGGCACCCCTCATGATATAATATTGGGAGGAGACTTTAATCTATTGATGGACTCAGTCCTTGATCATAGTGAAGCAAAAGTGTGCAAGCCCCCTAGAGCAGCATTGACACTTCAAAGGATGTGTAAAAATCTTGGTCTTACAGATATTTGGAGACTTTTGAACCCATCTGTTAGGGACTATACATTTATTTAATGTATCCCTTTTGCAAAATCCTGATTTCCAACAAATGTTAAAGGCTGAAATCAATGTTTATATGGAGACCAACTGGTCCTTAGTATCCTCTGTGGGTGTGGCTTGGGAGGCACTTAAGGCAGTTCTTAGGGGTCAGATCATACAGTATGCCTCATTCATCAAGCATGAAAACTCGTGGAGTTGGAAGAAAATATTAAAAGTACCATGACAGAACTGAAGCGCCGAATGTATTTTGATGGCCTAGCAAACTGACCCGATTGAAATACAGATATAATACTATTTTGTTGGAAGGTGGAGTTTTGGTTGTTTAGGGCAAGACAGTCATATTTTGAGTCAGGGGACAAAGCAGGGAAGCTTTTGGCTAGATACAGAAAGCAGAGAGAGTCTTTTTCTACCATTCCCTCAGTGAAATCTGCTTGTGGTGAAATTTTTACCTCGGCCATTGATATTAATAATGTTTTTAAAGAATTCTATCTTGATCTTTATAGTTCCACGTCTTCATCTACTGATGAAGATATTAGAAACTTTGTGGAATCATTAGATCTCCCTAAACTGACAACTGAGCAACAGGCAAGGCTCTGGGGCCAGATGGCTTTGATGCTGAGTTTTTTAGATCTTATGCTACTACAGAACTGACTCCACTTTTGCTAGAAGTTTATACAGAATCATTAAAGAATGGAAAGCTTCCACCAACCATGACACAAGCCCGGATCAGTCTGATTCTTAAAAAGGACAAAGATCCAAGCGAGTGTAAGAGTTACCGTCCAATTTCCCTGATCCAGCTAGATGTTAAAATATTGTCAAAAATTACAGATTAAGTAAAGTTATGACATCTCTTATACATATAGATCAAGTGGTGTTTATTTCAGGGCCGTAACTCTTCTGATAACATTAGGTATTTCATTAATGTATTGTGGGCAGTGGCGAACGATCAGACTCCGGTCGCTGCCATCTCACTTGACGCTGAAAAGGTTTTTGATATGGTAGAATGGGATTATCTTTTGAAGATTTTGGAAATGTACGGGTTCGGGAATACTTTTATTGGGTGGATTAAGTTACTTTATAGACACCCGGTAGTGGCAGTTCAAACGAATGGATTCATTTCAGATTATATTACTCTGGATAGGGGCACCCAACTGGGTTGGGTCTTGCCCTGGAACCATTAGCAGCTGCGATAAGAAAGAAGGATGATTTTCCAGGGGTGGTGGTGGGAGGCGTGGCGCATAAGCTTTTGTTTTACGCAGATGATATTTTACTATTTGTCTCCGACCCTACTAGATCTATGCCTTGCCTCCACAGAATTATTAATTCCTTTTCTAAGTTTTCAGGATACAGAGTGCATTGGTCTAAATCCAAAGCTTTGGCTCTGACAGCGTACTGCCCGGTAATGGCTTTTCAGCCAGGCACCTTCCAGTGATCCAAACAGGGCATTAAGTATTTGGGTATTTTATTCCCAGCAAATTTGTGTGATTTAGTTAGAGTTCATTTTGACTAGGGATGTGCGCTACGACTAATTTGACTGTCGTTTAAATGGAAGTTTTGTAACCGACTAGTCTAAAGAGAAACCAACTTTCAGAAAACAGTAAAAAACAAAACAAAAACAAAAACAAAAACAAAAATTCCACTGAAAAGGGGCATTTATCTGCGACGTGCTCGCCTTGAATTATGATCACTGTACATTAAATATAGAACATGACACGCATTCACTGAATCAACATTAGCGAATATTTAATAGACATATTTATTGAAAACAATTGAATGAATAGTGCAGGATCAATGGAACAACCCTAAAAGCCTGTTCTAAATGGAAATCACCAAGTAAAAGTTAACATATTAAAACAGTCAGGATATTGTTGAAAATAATTAACAGGTAGACTAAGCTTCTCTCTATGAGAGAGAAAAAAATGCGCTGAAAAGTTGCGCGTATTTCACAACGTGCAGTCGTGCATTAACCATTGATCTAATATGACAGCTGTTCGGTAAAGAACGTCAAACAATAAGAGTTACGATGTAAAAATAAATAAATAATAATAATAATAAAAATAGTAGCTAAAGGATAGAAAAAAAAATAGGCCTGCGATGTAGCCTGCAATAAACCTAAACATGACTTGTACACAGAATAAAAGATAGTTTAACACGTTAAGCAGTCGGCACCTCGTTGAAAATAGCCTTTTTAATCAGCAGATTAAAAAAATGACATACCTAGTCTAAAACAGTTATTTTCTAGGCTACTTACTCAAAAGCATAAATGTTTTGATGAGTAAAATTAACACGTGGACATGGTCCGGTGAAAGACGGGACTTGACTCACCTGAGGCGGCTATCCTGTACTTGAAAAAGCCTGTTCAGCGGAAAAATAACATGCATGCACAGCTGTGAAGAAGACTCAAATGTGAAAACATCCTTACGGACTTTCAAACACTTGGAAAGCCGATTCCCGCACCACCGAAGTGATTTCTTAACTATTTTGCTGAGTTTGCTTGTCTAGAGATGATATTTTCCTGCGCGCGCCGCGAGTGAAAAAGGGAAGAAGCACGCACAGCCTGAGGTGAAATTAAACTCTGTATCTGCTCCAGATATCCTGTTTTTTTAATAATATTTGTATTACTAATTCTATTTAAAATATGTAACATTAATATGACAGTAATTTAAGTGCAGCCTATGTAAAAATATAAAGCCAAACGTAAATGTGTAAAAATTATTATCAGTTAAATGGGGGAAATATTAACCGACTAGTAATTCCAGTGTCGACTAGCAGCATCAGAACCGTTTAGTCGACTAGTCTCGCACATCCCTAATTTTGACCCTTTAATAAAGAGGTTTTCGAGCGATGTGAGTAGGTGGGCTTCATTACATTTATCTATGATTGGGAAGGTTAATGTTATTAAAATGAATTGTATTCCAAAACTCAACTACCTGCTACAGTCTCTCCCTATAGATGTCCCCCTCTCTTATTTCAAGCAATTTTAAAACCATAGCAAAGTCCTTCATTTGGAATGGTAAACATCCCAGATAACATTTCAGTAAATTACATAGGCCAATTGACAAAGGCGGGCTAGGCCTACCCAAGATTTTGTTTTATTATTATGCATTCGGTCTCAGACATTTGGCTCATTGGTCAATCCCACCTGAGAGAGCCCCTTCCTGGTTTTGTATTGAACAGGAATTTCTTGCCCCTATTTCGCCATTACGAAGCCTTTCTATCAAACTAACCGGAGAAGTTAAGTTACACCTTGTTATCTCGCATTTGCACTCGGTATGGACAAAAGTCCAGAGTGTTTAATTTGGACATTTATTTAAATGTTGCCTCAAGCATATGGCTGAACCCAAAATTATGTATTAATAAGTCCCCTCTCTGCTGGCCAGAGTAGTTTGTGAGGGAGGTTAATATGCTCGGAAACCTATATGAGAGTGGAGTGTTGAGATCCTTTGAAAATATGGTTCAACATTTTGGTATTCCCAGTTCTCAGTTCTTTAGGTATTTACAGCTGCACCACCTGCTCTGTTCTATTTTTGGGAGTAGCATACACCCCCCTCAAGCGGCAGATACTCTGGGAGTGGTGATTACTGTTTTTGGAAAAGGTCATGAGGCATCAGTGTATTACTCCCTGCTAATTCAGAGTCTGAGGGACGGAGCTTCGGCTTCTCTCAAGAGATTATGGGAGAAAGATTTAAACTTGGTATTGGAGGAGGGAGTGTGGGGTAGGATTCTAAAAAATGTCAAGTCTACATCTAGAGATGCAAAGGGGCGCCTTATGCAATTTAAGATTCTATTGGACCCCTCTAGATTGTATATGTTCAGGGCGAAGTGTTTTAATTTTATATAATTTGATTCTGCATTTAATGGCATCATCTTCAACAAGATCAGAGTAGTCTAACATATTTAATATAAGACGAATATTATTTGAAATGTGTCTACCCTTCATAAAACCTGACTGTGTTATTGAAATGATTTTTTCCAGACAAGGCTTCAATTTTTTAGCAAAGAGAGAAGTTAATAATTTATAATCAGAATTTAGTAGTGTGATGGGATGGCAATTTTCAACAAAGACTATCTTTATTTGGTTTGGGTAAGAGAGTAATAAGTCCTTGTTTCATAGTTTCTAATAGTTCACCAGATTTTAAGCAATCTTCAAAAACAGAAAAAAAATCAAATCTCTTAGATCCTTCCAAAAAGACCTATAAAATTCAAAAGGTAAGCCATCAGGGCCAGGACTTCTGTTTAAAGGAGTTTTGGATAATGTATGATCTAACTCTTCTAATGATAAGGGACTATCACAAATATTTAAGTTTATGCAGAGAGATTTTGTGTATAAAGTGGTCAACTCTGTTGGAAAATGTTTCACACCATTCAAAATTGAAAGATGAGGAATAAATGTTTTGATAGAAGTTGGATATATATTAATTTATAATTTTATTGTCAGAAGTAAGGATGTTATTGTCCTGTTACTCTGTCAGTCTGGGTTTTTGTCTGACAGGACCGTGGCATTATCGTCCCATGTCTGTCTTGTGTTTTCAGTTGGTCTTGTTTCATGTCTGGAGCATGGGGTCTGGATCCTGACCCTTCTGTCTGGTTCGGTTTTGGTTTTGGTGTGTGGATCCAGACACTCATGTTCCATGTCTTGTCCTGTATTGGCGTGAGTGCATTGCGCTTGTCATCTTGGTGGCATGCACTCGCGTCAATAATCTGTCTGTCTCTTGCGTTGCGCTCGCTTTGCGCCATGCGCCCGGGTCACGAGCTGTCTTCACATTGTGCTGAGGTTCTGTCACTTCGGTCTGAGGTTTCGGGGTTGTGTGTGGCCGAACTCTCGCAGAGGTGTCCTGTCTTGTTTTTGTCGTCTGTTGCTTGCATCGTGTGGCGTTTGCCTCACGATGTACGTTTAGGTTTCTTTTAATGCGAGAATGTGTGGCATCGCTTTGTTTGGCATTGCTACGCTTTTACTCATCTTGTTTGTCAACTGGCATAAGTTTATATCGCCTCATTGCCTTGGCGATGTGCGCTCATGCATTTGGATGTTTTGCTGTCTTGTTAGAACACGCGGCTTTGTTATTGTTTCTGTATCGCCATGTGTTTCTCTGTCTTATGTCTCACCCGCCTACTTGTTTGCTCATTATTGTTTCATTAGTCACACCTGCCCTGTATTAACCCAAATGATTTCTCTCACTATTTCAGTCTCCTGGTGTTTGCTGTCTAGTGCCAGTTCATCTTGCTTCTGCGTATGTTGGTCGGTCTTGATTCTCAGTCTGTTTGTTTCCTGTCCTGTTCGTTCTTGTCGGTCCCGTCTCCAGTTTCCCCTGTCCCAGCCTGATTTACCCTTTTGTCCCCTTCGCCGTTGTTTATGTTTGCTTTTCCCCCTCGGGGGAGTTTGATTTATTGGATTAATAAATACTTTGGTTTATTGACTCTGTGTTTCAGTTCTCTCTCTCTGCTCCACCCTGTGAGCTTTCCACGGCTCTGCCCTTTGAGCCGCTCCCTCCTGATTCCTGTCCAGTGGCTGCCGCCCTGATCTTTTTTCTGATTAACAGTTTTTATTGATTCATACAATTGAAAAAGAAAAGCAAAACATATATTCACAGAATCAACATTTAACCTGCACTATTACCCTTCCCCCTCCCCAACCCCCCTCTGACCCTCAACAAACATCCCTGTGGTCACACACAAAATAAAAAATAAAAATAATCACACACATTTAAAACTATACTTCTTTCTCCACTGCCTCTCCCCGAGAGCCCACAAAGAAGGCCAAATAGCTGCCCCATTTCCCATCACATGAATCTAAGTTCCCCAGCCTTCTACATGACATTTCCTCGAATGCCGCCACCCTCCCCATCTCTGTGCACCACTCTTTTTTTCTTTTTTTATTCATTTAAATTTATTTTGCAATGAAATGTAAACATATATATATATATATATAAAATCAACATTTAAACCCAACAACCCCCCCTCCCTGACCCCGCCCCACCAAAAAAACAACACTGTGGTCAATATACATAAATACTTATACATATATATACACACATAATAGCCCTAGCCCTATTTTTTATTTTATTTTTTTTTATTGAATAATGTGTATCTATATTGTGTGTATTGTATACTGTACAGTGTATGTTATTATTTGTATATTGTTGTGTGTAATTATGTGTATATTAAACTTTAAATTGTGCTGTGTTAATTTGATGTTATTGTAAATTGGTATATGTCTCATCACAGTCACGACTGCTATGTTGATCGGAACTGCACCCAAGAATTTCACACACCATTGCACTTGTGTATATGACTGTGTGACAATAAAAGTGATTTGATTTTGATTTGATAATAATCATACAAACTATAATACACTACTCTCTCCACACCCCACACGAGAGCCCTCCAAAAACTCCAAATACCTGCCCTATTTCCGAACGATGACACCTCCTCATAAGCTGCCACCCTCCCTACCTCCGTGCACCTCTCCGGATATGGGGGCGTACCAGCTGACCTCCAACCCCTCAAAATAACCTGCCTGGCGATCATCACACAACCCAGTTCTCTATATGGCCATCCCCCACATCGATGACCGCCCCATCACCCAGAACACAAAGTCTGGGGCAAAACTAAACCTGAGTGCCCACCACGTCGCACACAAAATTCTGAACCTTCGACCAGAATTTCTGGATCTCGACACACCACCAAAAAACATGGGCCATGTCTCCATCCTCCGAATGGCATCTCCAGCAGGTGGGTGTGTCTTTAAGACCAAGCCTATACAGTCTAGAGGGGGTCCAATAAAATCTATGCAAAATTTTGAATTGTATAAGACGCACCCTTGCATCACTAGATGCAGACTTAACGTTTTTAAGAATCTTAGCCCACACTCCTTCCTCCAATGCCAAGTTGAAATCTTTCTCCCATACTCTCTTGAGAGAAGTTAAGGCTCCGTCCCCCATTCTATGAATTAACAGGGAGTAGTACACTGATGCCTCATGACCTTTTCCAAAAGACGCAATCACCTCTCCCAAAGCATCTGCCTCCTTGGGGGGATGTGTGCTATTCCCAAAAATAGTACAAAGCAGGTGGCGCAGTTGTAAATACCTATAAAACTGAGGTCTGTGGATCCCAAAATGTTGGACCAAGTTTTCAAACGATCTCAACACACCACTTTCATAGTCACCGAGTGTTGCAACCCCCCTCACATTCCACTCCGGCCAGCAGAAAGGTGACTTGCCAATACACAGTCTTGGGTTCTGCCATATGCTCGAGGCAGCATTTAAATAAGTGTCCAATTTAAAAAATCTGGACACTTTAGTCCATACCGAGTGTAAATGCGAAATAACGGGGTGTAACTTAACTTTTCCGATTAGTTTGATAGAGATGCTTTGTAATGGCGAAATAGGGGCAAGAACTGCCTGTTCAGTAACAAACCAGGGAGGGGCTCTCTCAGGTGGAAGTGACCAATGAGCCAAATGTCTGAGACAGAACGCATAGTAATAAAACAAAATCTTGGGTAGGCCTAGCCCTCATTTGTCTATCGGCCTATGTAATTTATTAAAATGCAATCTGGGACGTTTATCATTCCAAATGATGGACTTCGCTATGCTATCAAATTCCTTGAAATAAGAGAGGGGGACATCTACAGGGAGAGATTGTAGCAGGTAGTTAAATTTTGGAATACAATTCATTTAAATAACATTAACCTTCCCAATCATCGATAAATGTAATGAAGCCCACCTGCTGACATCGCTCGAAAAACTTTTTATTAAAGGGTCTAAATTAACTTTTCAAATTAACAAATTTGCTGGGAATAAAATCCCCAAATACTTAATGCCCTGTTTGGGCCACTGGTAGGCACCCGGCTGAAAAGCCATTACTGGGCAGTACGCTTTCATAGCCAAAGCTTTGGATTTAGACCAACTGACTCTATAACCTGAAAACTTAGAAAAGGAATTAATAATTCTGTTGAGGCAAGGCATAGATATAGTGGGGTCAGAGATGAATAATAAAATATCATCTGCGTAAAGCAAAAGTTTATGCACCATACCTCCCGCCACCACCCCTGGAAAATTATCTTTCCTTCTTATCACGGCTGCTAATGGTTCCAGGGTGTGACCGGCCTTCGTTTAGCTCTGCGTTGTGTGGATAAATGAACAAGACCGGGCAACAGGAATTACTCAGGCCAGATTTTATTCTGTATGAATAAAGAGACAAATTAATCAAAATAAACTCGAATCTGTGGCCTTCTCTCACAACTGGAACACCAGCCTGTCCGTGAAAAGCATTATTTTAGCCACAGAGCTTGCACACTCATGCTTAATGAACTCTCTCCAAAAATACATGCTCCATATCATTCACACAAACTTCATACATGTTTGAATAAGATTAAAGTGAATTTAAGAACAAAATTACATGTTTTATTACAATAAACAAAACTCATATCAAACTTTATAGACGGAGCTTCACCACAACTAACCTCTCTTCAGTCGCGCTTACCGCGAACTGAAGGAGAGCAACCGGAACCGGAACATAAGTCTTAAAGGAGCCACGCGCCATTTTTAACAATACTGAAAAAGTACCATATAACCATAGAAACATGACATCTCAAATAAAAGAAATCAATATTAAAAGAATAAATTAAATTAAATATTAAAAGAATTTCCAGAATACAAAATAATTATATAAATATAACAAATGATAATAACAAAAAGAGAGATTTTGTGTGAAATTAATAAATAAATATAACACCTGTTACAAGGGCAAGACAGAACAGTAATGGGGAAAGAGGGCAACCCTGCCGAGTCCCCCTATTCAGAGTAAAATAATCTGAAATTAGTCCATTTGTTTGTACCACCGCTACCGGGTGTCTATAAAGTAACTTAATCCATTCAATAAAAGTATTCCCAGACCCGTATATTTCCAAAATCTTAAAAAGATAATCCCATTCTACCATATCAAACGCCTTTTCGGTGTCAAGTGAGATGGCAGCGACCGGAGTCTGGTCATTCACCACTGACCACATGATATTGATGAAACGCCTAATATTGTCAGAAGAGCTGCAGCCCCGAATAAACCCTACCTGATCTATATGTATAAGAGATATCATAACTTTACTTAATCGATTAGCCAAAATTTTGGACAATATTTTTACATCTAGCTGGATCAGGGAAATTGGATGGTAACTCTTACATTCACTTGGATCTTTGTCCTTTTCAGACTGATTCAGGCTTGCGTCATGGTTGGCGGAAGCTTTCCATCTTTTAATGATTCTGTATAAACTTCTAACAAAAGTGGAGCCAGTTCTGCAGCATAAGATCTAAAAAATTCAGCAGCAAAATCATCTCGCCCCAGAGCCTTGCCTGTAGGCAAGGCCTTAATTACCTCATCAAGCTCCTCCAAGGTTATTTCAGAATCAAGTCATCAATTTAGGGAGTTCTAATGGTTCCACAAATTGTCTAATATCTTCATCAGTAGACGAAGACATGGAACTATAAAGATCAAGATAAAATTCTTTAAAAGCATTATTAATATCAGTGGCTGAGTTAAATATATCACCAGCAGATTTCACTGAGGGAGTGGTAGAAAAAGACTCTCTCTGTTTTATATATCTAGCCAGAAGCTTCCCTGCTTTGTCCCCTGACTCAAAGTATGACTGTCTTGCCCTGAATAACCAAAACTCCACTTTCTGTGACAAAATAGTATTATATCTGTATTTCAATCGGGTCAATTCTCTGAGGCCATCAGACGACATTTGGTGCTTCAGCTCTGCCTCTGCACTTTTAATATTCTCTTCCAACTCCGCCAGTTCACGTGCTTTGGATTTTTTGGTGAATGAGGCATAATGTATAATCCGGCCCCTAAGAACCACCTTCAGTGCCTCCCAAGCCACTCCCACAGAGGATACTGAGGACCAGTTGGTCTCCATATAAACATTGATTTCAGTCTTTAACATTTGTTGGAAATCAGGATTTTGCAAAAGGGATACATTAAAGTGCCAACTATATGATTTCTTTTTCTCTGTATGTGGCAACATCTCTTAACTCACCAGGGTGTGATCTGAGACTAAGATGTTTCCAATTGAGCAGTCGACAACAGATGAAATGAGGGACTTAGATATAAAAAAAAATTATTCTAGAATAAATCTTATGAACTGATGAAAAAAAAAATGTATAGTCCCTACCAGATGGGTTCAAAAGTTGCCAGATATCTGCAAGACCAAGATTTTTACACATTCTGTGAAGCATCAATGTTGCTCTAGGGGGCTTGCACACTTTTGCTTCACTATGATCAAGGACTGAGTCCATCAAAAGATTAAAGTCTCCTCCCAATATTATATCATGAGGGGTGCCAGCGGTTTGCAACATCCCTTCAAGATCTATAAAAAAGCCCTGATCATCAGCGTTAGGTGCGTAAATATTAGCCAAAATCAACCTTTGCCCCTGAATGTCTGCTAAAACAATAATGACTCTTCCTATTTTATCTTTAATCTGTTTGAGAAATTTGAATTGTAGATGTTTATTTATCAGTATAATGACCCCCCAGCTCTTACTTGAGCCAGCACTAAAAAAAACATGTCCACCCTATATCTTCCCAAAATGTTCAGCTTCCTGCGGGGAGAGATGTGTTTCTTGAAGAAACACTATATCATATTTTTTATGCTTAAAAAAATAAATAAGCTTCCTTCTTTTTATGGGGTGCCCCAACCCATTCACATTCCATGTGGAGAGAGATAATCCACTCATATTAACAATTGACATATTGATATAATAATAAAAAAAAAAAAAATTGTGTGTCAAAAGCAAGATTATACAGACCACATTCCCCATTAATGCAACAATCAAACCCCGAACTTCCCCCTGAACAAAACAAACAGAAAAAAGAAAAACGTGCGCATTAACCCCGCGCACGACAGCGCCAACCGGCGTCACTCCCTCTAAACTCAAAAGGTCCATGTACGCATATGAGAGCCCCCGCGACAACTTTGCCGTCGGACTACTCAAGTCTGCACAAATTTTGTGAGGCAAAATGATATAACAGAAAATACTTTGTAAAACAGACACCAGCCAACAGGCAGAATAAACACAAAGAACATGTAGATTAATTCACAGAACTGTCTTGAAGGTGTGTTCCTCCACAAAACAACTTCCAGCTGATATAAAGCTGTTCAGTTTCCTCGGACAGACAGACAAGTGTTCAGTCAGCCAGCTGTTATGAGTGCAGCAGATGATGTAATCATTCTAATGTCCCTTAACAATACACAAAAACAAACTCCAGCCAACAGGAGGCGTAAGCACAAAGAACGATCAGATTCATCCACAGCTGACCCGAAGGAGTATTATTCAACAAAACAAACTCCAGACACTAGGCGGAGCCAGCACATAAAGAAACAAAACAGACATCCCGGTTCCTCGGATTGATCAAATGTGTATTGAGCGAGTCAAATTCACTCGGAGGCCGTGTAAAAAAAAAAAAAAAAAAAATACACCATGACTTACTCAGTCTGTCAACTTTATAAAAGATGTCCTTTATGTGAGCATGTAGATATTTTGTGGTCATCCATAGCGTCCACTCTCAATCTGGCCGGGAACTTCAGTGTAAAAGCGATCTTCTGTCAATGCAAAAGTTTCTTGGAGTGTCATGCCACAAAACATACTCCAGCCGCCAGGCGGAGCCAACGCAGAAAGAAGCAAAAAATGGCGCCCAGCTTCCTTAGATAGTCGATTCACTGAACATTGAGTCAGTCTGCTCACATAAGAAACGCCCAATGGTTTACTCACCCATAGTTTGTATGAAGGCCAGTGCCTTTTTGGGGCATAAAAATACTTTGCTGCCGTCCTTTGTATCTATTCTCAGTTTGGCCGGAAACATCAGTGCAAAAGCGATCTTCCGTTGATGTAAGAGTTTCTTACATTCCTTGAACCGATCGCGTTTCTCTCGTCAAATTCGCAAAATCCGGGAACAAGAAAATATTGTGATTCTTCCAAGAAAGCTTTCCTTTGCTCCTCGCCTGGCGCAACATGAGATCTTTATCGGATGATCTCAGAAATTTGGCCAGAATTGAGGCCAAATTCTGGGCCTGTCTCCCTCAGCAGATCTGTGAGCCGGGACTCTGTGAGCTCGCTCGATTTACAGCTTATGGCCTGTTATGTCGAGCAGACTCGGGAAGAGCTCATCCAGGAATTTCACCATATCTCTGCCCTCTTCACGCTCAGGAATTCCAACAATTCGAATATTTTTTTAATAGTTACACAATTTTTAAATTTATATATCAGACAGAGCATTGTGAAAGGAATTACCGTTGCTGATACCAAATTAATTATTAGTCAATTGGCGGATGACACAGCACTATTTCTGGAGGATGCTTCTCAGATCCCGGTTGCCTTAAACTCTCTTCAATCTTTTTTGGATGCTTCTGGCCTTTTGCTTAATACTAATAAATGTGAATTACTCTTGATTAAACCTTGTGTAATATCTTCTATCTGTAGTGTCTCTGTTAGAGACAGTATCACATATTTAGGAATCAAAATAAAATTGAGATGTCAGATGAACTTTAACCCGATTGTTGATAAAACTCGGGAACATTTTTATTTTTGGTTGTTAAGAGATTTATCCCTGAAAGGCAGAGCTCTGCTCACTACGGCAGAAGATATTTCTAGATTGTCCTATGCTTCTTGATTCTTATATGTTGATAAATCTACTTGTAAATTGATTGATGGAATGTCGCTTAAATTTTTATGGAAAAATAAGACCCATTATATTAGAAAATCTGTTATAATAAATTCTTAAAGTAAAGGTGGCTTAAATTTTATGGAATTCGTCTCTCTTAATAATACTTTTAAAATTAATTGGCTCAAACACTTCCTTCACAATCAAACTTCTATTTGGAATTTAATCCCACAGTATGTTTTCTAGGCTTGGGGACTTATTTACAAACATAATTTTTCACCACACAATTTTTTTTATTTAGAATAATTGTAATATCTAGCATTAGAAAAAATGGGCTGATGTTATTGAACCAGTTATTTGATAATGACGGTAACTTATTCAACCACTCATTTCCATTCCTTCCACCGTTTCCTATTGGAACAACCTTTTTGATGATATAAATTGGCCCCACGTGTGTTCACTCCCACAAAAATTTTTCCTAACAAACAAAGTTAAAGAAATATCTTATAAAATTATTCACAAATTTTACCATCAAGACTTTTTTAAAAGAAATCTAAAAACTATATTGATACATCCTGCACTTTTTGTGCAACTTTGCCCGAAAGTGTAAGTCATTTATTTTGGGAATGTCCTTTTGTTCAGGCCCTTTGGAGTAATATTAATGCTTTAATTGTCCAGAAAGTTCTATGTGACTTTTCCCTGTTGTATAGGCATGTTCTTTTTGGCTTTTGTGCTAATGACAAAAATATAGACAATGCTAATTTCTGCATAAATGTACTTTTAATTTGCAAACTTTACATTCATAAATGTAAATACACAAACTGTAAACCCCACTGATACAATCTCAACATCGATTAATAAGTAAGCGATCAAAACGTCTAGAATATGTACCATGTTTGACATTCTTTCTTAATGTGCATTCACCATAATTTGTGTACCCTATTTTTTGTTTTATCCTATTTATTTACATATTAATTATTAATATTTAATAATTATAATATAATACTTAATTAATTTACAATATTGGGAGGAGGCTGTTTTTAATTACCTCCTTTCTTTCCTTTTATTGTTCTTCTGTTAGCTATATTGTCTGTAATGGCTTGGCTCTATTACCTATTTTGATATAGGAATATCGTTTTTTATTTTTCTATATGTATATACGTTCCTGTTCAGTTGTTTATGTTGAATTAGCAAATAATAAATAAATAAATAATAAAAGTATGAATATTTGGACGCAGCGTTAAAGTTTTTTTTTTTTTTTTTACTACAGGGAAGCGTTTACCGTTTAACAGCTGACGGATGTGACGTTTCAAGCGCATGTGATGTGTTGCCACTAGATTTAGCCCGTTAGCCAACCTCAGTTCCACACTTGTACCTTAAACAAAGTACATATTCACACAGCTTGGGGTAATGGTAAAGCAATCAACTCACATTTGTAAGGTGCTGTATCCACTGAAGTTTCACTAGCTGCTTCATTCTTCATTATTTACAACTGTTTTTTCAGACCAGCAGCGCAGCCAGGTAGTTCCGCCCCTTCCGCTACGTATGCTAAGCCGTGTGCGCTGAGTGCATGATGAAGAGTCCAACATTGCACACACTTTTGTTTATTTTATTTTTTTACGGTTGAAAAAGGGTAATCATCCAGGTAATTAGAGTACACTTTATTTTGCTGCATTTTCAGTGTTAACATACCACTTGCACTACAAAATATGGTAGAATAGTGCAGAATTGTGCAGTCTGGGACGCACCTATAGATTTGTGGTGCAATTTTTCGATCTCACAAGCCTTGTTAAGTTGATTTTCCATATATTTCTTGTTCAGTTATATAGGTATAATGTGAGGTTTTGGGTATTACAAGTTAATTTTAATAAACCAATGTGAAAGTGAAGTTTTTTATTTATTTATTGTAACAAAAGGTGTAAACATAACCACATATTATTTTAGCCAAAGAATTGAGAGCAAAATGTAAAGAACACAACACTCATTTAGTAAGTTTCCTTTGTTAAGTGCAAGAGAGTTTGATTGTAAAATATTTCATAATAGTAACATTTTCAATATCAACAGCACAGGGGATTTTATAATCGAATCAATAATTAGGAGATTATTCATCTTCAGGGTTAGGAGGGTTAATTTTGAAATGTATTCCACTACAGATTACAGAATACATGGCGTAAAATGTCATTTGTAACGTATTCCGTTAGATTACTCAAGGTCAGTAACGTATTCTAAATATTTTGGATTACTTTTTCAACACTGGTAGATTTTTTCACTTGTTTTGACTATAAAAACTCAATAAGACAAAATACGTGTTAAAAATACATTCTCTGAAAAACCTAAATATCTTATGCAGTGTTATTTCTAAAACAAGATCAATCAAATTGATCTTGTTTTAAGGATTTTTAGATATTTTTACTGGAAAATAATACAAAAATTATTATCAAGAATATGACTTTTACCCTAATATCAAAGGTCTTACTAGAAAAAAAGAACGTGAATTTTCTTGATAAAAAAAATATGATCGTGCCGGGTAACGTGCATGTAAAATGGCTAGAAATAGCATTTTAGCTTAGCGTAAAGCTGACAATTTACACAAGGTTTATTTCTATTTCTTCTGCTCCAAACTTACTTCAAACTTACTTCTTTGTCTGCTCGTATGAATGTAACACATCATAAGAAAGTGTTTCACCGCTGTTCAAATGCACTTTGGATCGCATCATTTATATGTATAAATGTTTTCCATCTGAAAGGACTAAATATTAAATGAAACAAATGACAATAAAATGCAAAGTAATCTCTTCAGTAATAAAAATACTTTTTTAATATAACTTTATTCTAATTACCAATGATTTAAATTGTAACTGTAGTGGAATACAGTTACTTATATTTTGTATTTTAAATACGTAATCCCCTTACTCCCCAACCCTGTTCATCTTTAAACTCCTTAACTGGTGTTGGATGGTAAAAAAGGGGTGTAATAAACTGATTGACTATCGGGTATTGTTTTTCAACTACCTAAAAATATAATATGTACATAGAAAGTTTGGATTTCAAAATGCTCAAAAAAGTATGAATCCTGTAGAAAGTATTTCAGAAGCAAAAATTAGATGTCTGTTAGTTCGTTTACAGCACTGCAATACTCCTAAAGAACACTTACACTTTCATTTCATGCAGTCATATCTGTTTATTGAACAAATTTTAATCCAAGTAAAAGAAATACAGCCAATGTCCAAAGTGGAGTAGTAGTCATACTACTGCTGTGATCAAGGCCGTAACCATGTCTTGAACATTGGGGGTGGGGGATCGCGGGTGTTGTGGTCACAAATATAATGATCAATTTTGAAAGATACATGTTTGTTTTTTCCACACAGTACAATACAAACACTGTGTGTGCATTGCTAGCAATTTGCCTGTTTCAGTCATTTTTTTTTTTTTTTGCTGTCTCAAAAAAAAAAAAAGCCGAATAGAATTTAAATTTACTTTCATCACTGATGGATCTGTAAAATGACATGACTGTGTCAGCTGGTTAGCAAAAAGAAAATACACAAAATTATTTACCACCCTCAAGTTGTCCCTCGTGTTTTCCCCCAGTAGAATCTTAACACAATATTTTCTTCAAGAACCCTAACACTGCTCTTTTCCACACAAAAACAGTTCCTATTGACCACTGCTATCAAGGTCCAAAGAGAAAAACAAATCATTATTAAAATACCATAAAAGTACTCCACACAACACAAAGCTGTTGTATGGCCCCAGGAACCTTGGAATATACTGCACAAGTCATAAGGACTACTGTTATGATGTCTTTATACTGAACCTTTAATGGTGCTTTATAGCTAGTGGTTCTCAACTGGTTTTGCTTCAGGACCCAGATTTTACATTGGAAGTCAAGTAGCGACCCACTATAGTAAAAACGTAACCTGTATTTAATGTATCCTGGGTCGCATTTCCTTTTATCTTGCATAGTTTTGTTCATGGTTTTCAAGTATAAGGGCATGCATTAAGTGACATTATTTTTGTTGTTGATGCCAACAACAAAATCTAAAGGAAGTTTTCTCTCCCCCCCTTTTAAAAATTGAAGAGCATGTTTATTTATAGGTTATGAGCCCATTATTATCCCGTTTGTTTCCTAATTTCAAACATCATTCAAACAGGACATACATATTACACAGGAGGAAAGGCTCCTCATAACCATGGTTAGGTCAACGTAGCTAGTCTTAAATAATAGTAATAATAATAATAAATTTTAGTAGCCTATTGATAAAAAAATACTAGCCGAAACACATTTTGAAACTTTAACTACAACTGCCACTGTTGATATAAAAATGAGGTCTAATAGATTCTACTTATAGATTATTTCATATGAAACTATAACATTTTGTCAAAATATAAGTTACTTGCGTAAAATTGTGAAAATTTTGTAAAGGTGATGATGTATAATGATTTGATTTGATTTTTTTAACACATAACACAGTGTTGCTCTTTTCCTCATCAGTGCTGTTTGGCATGTTTGATGGGTTTGACTTGACTTCCTCTGTGACACTTTAAACTAGAAAAGCCTTACTAGTATTGAAATGGGTCACATCAGTTTTAAGGTCTGCACGCTGCAATATCGAGACAAGGCCGGCTGTTTCGCGCGCATCAGAGAACAGAGGAGATCATTAGCACGAGTTGGTAATGCTACACTTACGTGAAAGCTTATCGCACCACAAAAATATTGCAGTACAAATGAGAAGCCTTTAGCTGAATGCAAGCTTATCATTAAATCTCTTCATTATATATTATCATTAAATAAACTCTATCACTTGAGCGGCCACCGAAAAAAATCATTGTTCTTTCCCTGCTGTCCGCAACCCATTCCGAATAGACCTGCGACCCACTTTTGGGAAGCGACCCACCAGTTGAGAAACACTGCTTTATAGTATTTGTCCTTTGAATCAATTGAATCATGACAGCTCCAGCTCTCTATAAACTGTTATTTTATGGAACAGAGCTGCTTAAAATATCTAAAACAGCATATGGGTTTTGAACAACATAAGGGTAAGTAAATGAGTAAAAGTACATTTTAAATTTTTAGGTGAACTACTCCTTTAACTGGTGTCTCATTATGAGAACAGGCCTGACAAGGACATACTCAAAATAAAAAGGTCTATTTTAAAAGAAGACTCTTTAAGTCAAAAGGTGTGTTCCACTTGAGCTGCATCTCGATTTACCAATCGGCGAGACTTGCTGATTGCAGTCGGGGGAGGAGTTGAAAAGAGAGCAGTCAAGCCAGACACTTTGCACTTACCGTTGTCTGCTGAACCTACACCAGTCACGGAAGATCACGCACCATTTGAAGAAAGAGTGGAATTCGGATTTGCTTGAATTTTACACAAAATAATCAGAGACATTATTCATTTATTTATTTTCATTATTCATGACAAACATAATATAACATGATATAAACATGTACTGTTATAAAAACATGGATTTGTGAGAGTTTTTGCAGAACTGGAGGTGTCAGAATAAACACCTTGGTTATGGCATACTACCATACTACTCTTATCTCTGCCATAGACTGACATAGCAGAAGTAGTAAGAGTAGTATCCAGTATGTGCCATTGCGAATGCAGCCCATGAAACGTGTAACCTGGCCAAGCCAGGCGGCTGCTTTTGAATCGCTCTCTCAGTAATTGAATGGCCTACGTCACAGTGACACGGCGGTGGCGCCGTTTCTAGCTGGGACAAAATTTCTAACCAACATGCATGGCTTCAAGACGCAGCCGATCGGTCTGCGCAGCGCTGCATGAAGTCGAACACACCTAAAGTATACTTTGTGTGTGCATGATGCGTAACAGTATGTGTGACGCCTGGATTTTCTTGGGTGCTTCTCATTTTTAAAATTGTGCATCCTCATTATTCGTCTCCGACCCTACTAGATCTATGCCTTGCCTCCACAGAATTATTAATTCCTCGGGATACAGAGTTAATTGGTCTAAATCCGAAGCTTTGGCTCTGACAGCGTACTGCACGGTAACGGCTTTTCAGCCGGGGGCCTTCCAGTGGCCCAAACAGGGCATTAAGTATTTGGGTATTTTATTCCCAGCAAATTTGTGTGATTTAGTTCGAGTTCATTTTGACCCTTTAATAAAAAGTTTTTTGAGCGATGTGGGCAGGTGGGCTTCATTGCATTTATCTATGATTGGGAAATTTAATGTTATTAATATGAATTGTATTCCAAAATTCAACTATCTACTACAGTCTCTCCCTATAGATGTCCCCCTCTCTTATTTCAAGCAATTTGATAGCATAGCTAAGTCCTTCATTTGGAATGGTAAGCGTCCTAGATTACATTTGAATAAGTTACATAGGCCAATCGACAAAGGTGGGCTTGGCCTAACCAAAATTTTGTTTTATTATTATGCATTCGGTCTTAGACATTTGGCTCATTGGTCGTTTCCACCTGAGAGAGCCCCTCCCTGGTTCTGTATTGAACAGGAAGTTCTTGCCCCTATTTCGCCATTGCAAAGCCTTTCTATCAAACTAATCGGAGAAGTTAAGTTACACCCCCATTTGCACTCAGAATGGACAAAAGTGTCCAGAAATGTTTAATTCGGACATTTATTTAAATGTTGCCTCAAGCATATGCCTGAACCCTAAATTATGTATTGATAAGTCCCCTTTCTGCTGGTCAGAGTGGATTGTGAGGGGAGTTACTACACTCGGTGACCTATATGAGAGTGGAGTGTTGAGATCTTTTGAAGATTTAGTTCAACATTTTGGGATTCCTAGATCTCAGTTTTTTAGGTATTTACAGCTGCGCCACCTGCTCTGTACTATTTTTGGGAGTACCATACACCCCCCAAAGCAGCAGATACTCTGGGAGTGATGATTACTGCTTTTGGAAAAGGTCATTAGGCATCAGTGTATTACTCCCTGCTAATTCAGAGTCTGGGGGATGGAGCTTTAACTTCTTTCAAGAGATTATGGGAGAAATATTTAAACTTGGTATTGGAGGAAGGAGTGTGGGCTAGGATTTTAAAAAACATCAAGTCTGCATCTAGAGATGCAAGGGTGTGCCTTATGCAATTCAAGATTATACATCGATACTAGATTGTATAGGCTCGGTCTTAAAGACATACCCACCTGCTGGTGATGTCAATCGGAGGATGGAGATACAGCCAATGTTTTTTGGTGGTGTGTTGAGATCCAGGGGTTTTGGATGAAGGTTCAGAGTGTTTTGTGTGACGTGTTGAGACTCTGTGTTTTGGGCGATGGGGAGGTCATCGATATGGGGAACAAAAACATAAAGAACTGGGTCCTGACAAGTGTGATGGTTGCCAGACAGATTGTTTTGAGGGGATGAAAGTCAGCTGAGTGCCCCCATTTCAGAAGTGGAGCACGGAGATGGGTGGCAGCATATGAGGAAATTATATTTAGTAGACTGGGTCATTTGGATTTGTTTGGGAAGTGGGGCAAGTGGTTGGTGTTCTTGGAGGGTTCTCGGGGAGAGGTAGCAGAGAGAAAGGATTAGTTGTGGATGTGATTATTTTATATATATATATATATATATATATATATATTTATTTATTTATTTATAATGTTTTATAATTGATTTATTTATTTCTGTGTGAATATATTCATGTGAACATGGGAGTGTTTGTTGGGGGTAAGGGTGGGGATGGGGTTGGGGATTGGGAGGGGTAGTGGTGGGGATTAAATGCTAAATGTTGATTCCATGTATGTATGTTTTGTTTTTTGTGTCTTCTGTGTAATCAATAAAAATGCTCATCACAAAAAAAGAATGGTGCACGGAGATGGCGGCTTTCGAGGAAGTGTTATGTAGAAGGCTGGGGAATTGGGATTTGTTTGATAGGAAATGGGGCAGTTATTTGCCGTTTTTGGAGGGCTCTCGGGGAGGGGCAGTGGAGAGATTGAAACTCTTTTAGTTTTAAATTTGTATGATTATGTATATATATATATATATTATTTATTTATTTTTGTGTGTGTGTCTATAATCATGTGTCCCCGCAGGGATGTTGTTGAGGGTCAGCGTGGGGTTGGGTATTGGGAGGGGGAGGGGTAATAGTGGGGGTTAAATTTTGATTCTGTGTATATATGTTTTGCTTTTCTTTATCTATATAAATCAATAAAAAATGTTAATCAGAAAAAGAAAAAAAAATGTGCATCCTCGTTTCCTTTTCCTGCTTCCTAGCTCCACTGTCTTAGGAAATGAGGAAAGGATCTAAGGAAAGGAAACGAGGACGGAGGAATCAAAGCAAGACGGATTTGTGAAATGAAGGCTGAATCCGAAATCAGGAAAATGCTGCCTCCGGAGGCTGTATACGGAAGTAGGAAGGGACCAAGGCACGTCCGAATCCAATGTTTGAGTCACATCCTGTCTACTGAGATACCTTCATCTGATCGATTTTTGAAGGCAGTATAGATGTATCCTATTAAAAAAATGGTGGCCAAAGAGGCAGTTGATAGCCGATTTGTGAATAAATGTTTCTTTTTATTAACTTTTCCCAACTTTTTATTCAATTTCTAGCAAGAAATGTATTGTAGTTATTAAATATATTAAGTATTGTAGTTATTAAATGTACACTTGATTATCGCCAAAACTCTCCTGGTTTTGTTCTAGATCAGTGTTTCCCAAACTGCGGTACTCGTACCCCTGGTGATACGTGAGGTGACAATGGGGGAACGCGAATAGAATTCTGAGATTCTGAGTTCTTTTAATTTCATCACAGTTAAAAACAATGCATCTACTCATGCGTCACACAAGTATCTTTTTTCGCCAGCTTAGTGACAGCAAGTAAAATTGATACTTCACTGTTTTACCAGACTTGCATATGTCAGTCGTCCACAATTTTAGTTTGTCTGGGTTTTTTTTTTCCCGCAGTTTAAAACATAATTTGTATTTAAGGTTAGATGCATTGGGAGTTTTGATTCTGATGGTATAAGTTCATAAGCTTTGACAGGTGTCAGACATCTGGTGCGGCCAAATAATTTTCCACTTTCACACGCAGTAATTTTCACTCACATTTGCTTGCACGCTAGAGTTGGTGTTTTTTTAAAAAGCACCTTGAGCAATTGCACAGATACTAACCAGAAATGCTCGAAGTCTGCCGGCAATGAAGTCTGCTGTTTCGCGGGAGAGCTGCTGCGGGTGACGTCACATCCCTGGGTTTCTCTCTCTCTCTCTGCTTGCTCAGTGTGGTCGAGTGCGTCATGGCGGAGGCCGGATGGTGTAGGATATACAGCTGAAATATGCATGCTATCCCATCCTTTCCCCCAGTACATGGAATAAGAGAAACTGTTTCGCAACTAAACATAAGGCACCCTTGACCGCGGAGGAAGAAAGCTCAGGAACTCTTGTCTCAGAATAAACTAAAAAGAGTTTTGTGGAACTCTTGAGCGTTAGCGGCTCTCACCAGAAATAGAGTCCGCAGCAGTGCACGGGCAGACAGGTAACACTCTTTAATATGACTGCAGTTATGTTTGGAACCTGGTGGGATTAGGCTGTGAATCACGAATCAGTCCTGGTTTGGGGTATTCATCAGTAAAAGTGCGTATAACATTCATGATATGTGTGTATTTGGGGGGTTTGATGGTTAATAATAAAACTAGTTAAGCGGCGGATCTGCGGGGGCGCAGTGCGGGATTCAACAGCGTTATGATCGGAGGTTATTACACTAAAAACGCCTGAAATTCAGTCTGCACCTTCGGTGGCCAGACAAAGCCCATGAGTTCATTATCACAGACGTTAGTTTTAAGATCTTGAACCCCCTCCCCCTCCAGTTGAATTCAAAGCAGAATATTCCTTTATAATCAAACTTTGACTGAGGCTGCTCGTTTAGCTTAGCACTCGAACTAACAGGCTAAATCACATGAGCGAGATTATTCAACACAGAATGTAAACAAAACATGATGGATCCACTGTAAATAAGCTTCGAACCTTTGTATATTATTTATATATACACGACTGTGTCTATATTATGCTCCAGTAGAGTGACTTTGTTTAGCCGACCGGTAGCCAAACAGCTAACACATGCTTCTCTCTTAATTGTAGCATGCTGCGCTAAGAAGTATGTCCTGCTAATACAAAACACACTGATGAAAGATACATTTTAAATGTAGCGCCAACCCAGCACGACTAGTGGGGCGAAAGATCTAAGCATGGTGCCAAAGAAAGAATGTTAAGTTTAATTTTAAGGACATATTAACGTAACAGTGACGGTCGTTAACGGTCCCGAACATAAAGATACCCCGACAGTGATGCGATGTCAAGCCGAGCAAGGCGCTGCCGCAGGGCGCAGGAAGGTCCGCAGCTGTGTAGGCCTGGGTCCCAGAGGCCTCTGCGATCAACATCACACGGAGGAATTGACCCTTCTCTAATGCCTCCTACACGACTTTCAAAAACGTCGGATTGTGGTACCGTTCATATTACACAACTGTCTGTGTTGTCATGGAAGTCGTATGGTTTTCAAATTACACGAGGAATCGGTGACAGGGGTGAACACATTACAAAACATTTCACTATTGACGAATCCCCGACGACTCTGCCTGGACTCCAAAGTACGTTTCACAAGAACGTACACGCAAGAAGTGATACGAAAACAAATGCATGATCCTTTGTTATGCATTTCAGAATATGACGTGGATCTTTTTAATCGCCTAAAGGCATCATATATTTTATTGGTTATATTATGAAAAAGTACCTCCTACTGAAAAAATCTACCTATTTGCTTACCTGACTGTCCAAGAGAATTGGCAATTTCTCTTCAACTCTTCTCTTTCTCCACCTGGTTGTGGTACAATTCAGAGGAAACATCAAATAGGCACTGGTGCTCCTGCCAATGTTCCACTAATTTTTCCTCCATTTCTTTGGTCCAATGAGACTTTCTTTGTTGATGTTGTGTTCATCAACTTCCCATAGGAACCGGCATGGTTTTTGTCTAAATATTCTCATAAATGGAATAGATAATATTCTCACATGGTCTGTAATGAAGAGTGACATTGTAAATTATATTATCAGATTTTTTTTGTACAATAAATTGTTAAATCACACAGTAAATTGATTGAAAATGTACCCTTCATTAAGCTCCGCACCCGTTGGTTACCGCTGCTCGCTCTGAGAGGTTTTGCAGAACTTCCCGTAGGAATGAATGGGAGATTGCCGTTATCGGCACGGTTTTTGGCAAAATGTTATCATAAATGAAGACGGTCTGGTTTTAGTATTTCTGTAACTGCTTATCTCCTGGGATTTACACACACAACAGTCTTTAGGATTTACTCAGAATAGTGCCAAAAACAAAAAACATCCAGTGAGCGGCAGTTCTGCAGATGGAAACACCTTGTTGATGAGAGAGGTTATTCAGAGAATGGCCAGACTGATTCAAACTGACAAAGTCTATGGTAACTCAGATAACCGCTCAGTACAATTGTGATGAGAATAGCATCTCAGAATGCTATTCTGTGATGTGAGTTGGCGCTGTTTTGGTGGCACAAGGGGGACCTACACAATATTAGGCAGATGGTTTTAATGTTATGGCTGATCGGGGTGTGTGTGTGTGTGTACACACACACAAAAAAAAGTTAGTTCCAGTCCTCGAATCTGATTGGACGAGAGACATTCCATGAGTACTGATGGTCTCACACCATCAGCACTCGGATGCTTCACTGTGTATCACTCCGCTTGTATTCGTGCTGTTCTAAACTAATGTGTAAGAGCAGTGCAGATGTGTTAAGAGCTATCTCTCTCTATACATTTAATTTTGTGACATTACATATTTAGCCAGCAGGTGGAGGAAAAATAAAATTGTGTGTAATATGAGCCAGTTGTGAAGTGAGTCAGCATCACTCAGTGTTTATATTCAACAACACTCCGTGATCGCTCGTATTACTACTACACTACTAAAGTTAGGAAATAGCTTTAAACAGCTTTAAACTATTAAGTATTATGATAAGCATTAAGGCTTATCACAGCTGAGAGACACAACAGACTGATTAATTACACAAACTCAAGGCCCTTATCTCTTACTGGACTTTCCACATTGGAGAGGAAAAATGGCGGAGGACACTGTGGTTTCTATAGTGAAAGACTTTTGCGCACCATCTACCCCAAAACAGGGAGGAATACCCTCGCTTGGACGGCTATTTTTCCACTGAGAAAATAGGATGAATTTGACCAAAATGACATTATCTTCAGAAAGCTGACTAACAGACTACAGCATCATCAACAGGTGATCACACACGCTCCATATCTCTGTCTCTCTCTCACACACACTCACTCGCGCACACACACACTTGTTTCTCCAATAACGTTAGAAACAGCCCAAGCTGTGATACAAGTAGTTCTGAAGTGATGTTTTGAGAGGCTTGGACACATCATTTGGTTTGAACCAGCAACAGCAGATTCTGATCCGTTGCGTAAGAAAGTAGTTCCATGCAAAAATGCATTTATATCACTGCAGTGCTAATATAGGGCCATATTGCACTTTTGCTCATGTGATATTGCTTAAATATAAATACAGTTGAAGTCAGAAGTTTACATACACTTAGGTTGAAGTCATTAAAACTCATTTTTAACGACTCCACAGATTTGATATTAGCAAACTATAGTTTTGGCAAGTCGTTTAGGACATCTACTTTGTGCATGACATGAGTAATTTTTCCAAAAATTGTTTACAGACAGATTGTTTAACTTTTAATTGACTATATCACAATTCCAGTGGGTCAGAAGTTTACATGCAGTTTGTTAGTATGTGGTAGCATTGCCTTTATATTGTTTATCTTGGATCAAATGTTTCGTGTAGCCTTCCACAAGTTTCTCACAATAATTTGCTGGAATTTTGGCCCAATCCTCCAGACGGAACTGGAGTAACTGTGTCAGGTTTGTAGGCCTCCTTGCTCGCACGCTTCTTCAGTTCTGCCCACAAATTTTCTATCAGATTGAGGTTAGGGCTTTGTGATGGCCACTCCAATACCTTGACTTTGTTGTCCTTAAGCCATTTTGCTACAATTTCTGAGGTATGCTTGGGGTCATTGTCCATTTAGAAGACCAATTTGTGACCAAGCTTTAACTTCCTGGCTGATGTCTTGAGATGTTGCTTTGATATATCCACATAATATTCCTTCCTCATGATGCCATCTATTTTGTGAAGTGCACCACTCCCTCCTGCAGCAAAGCACCCCACAACCTGATGCTGCCACCCCCATTCTTCACAGTTGGGATGGTGTTCTTCAGCTTGCAAGCCTCACCCTTTTTCCTCCAAACATAATGATGGTCATTACGGCCAAAAAGATCTTTGTCCCCATGTGCACTTGCAAACTGTAGTTTGGCTATTTTATGCAGTTTTGGAGCATTTGCTTCTACCTTGCTGAGCAGCCTTTCAGGTTATGTTGATATAGGACTTGTTTTACTGTGGATATAGATATTTGTCTATCTGTTTCCTCCAGCATCTTCACAAGGTCCTTTGCTGTTGTTCTGGGATTGATTTGCACTTTTTGCACCAAACTATGTTGATCTCTAGGAGACAGAAGGCGTCTCCTTCCTGAGTGGTATAATGGCTGCGTGGTCCCATGGTGTTCATACTTGCGTGCTATTGTTTGTACAGATAAACGTGGTACCTTCAGGCTTTTGTAAATTGCTCCCAAGGATGAACCAGACTTGTTGAGCTCCCCAGTTTGTTTTTCAGAGGTCTTGGCTGATTTCTTTTGATTTTCACATGATGTCAATTAAAGAGGCACTGAGTTTGAAGGTAGGCCTTAAATTACATCCACATGTACACCTCCAAATAGGCAGTTAGCCTATCAGAAGCTTTTTGGCTAATTGCCTGAAGGATTGAAATACTTTTCTGGATTTTTTTTCAAGCTGCTTAAAGGCAGTTAACTTATTGTATGTAAATGTAGAGCCGAGGAGGGCGGGGCCGGGCTGGAATGAGACACACCCGGTCCCCAATCAGCCTGATGGGTCGCGTGAGGGATAAAGGAGGCCGGGGACGACAGTTCGAGAGAGAGAGAGAATTACAGACAGCTGTACTGTGTGTTTATAGTTGTGTGTTTTGTTTAAGTTGTTTATTAAATTATTATTTAAGTTGTCAAGCCGGTTCTCGCCTCCTCCTTTCCACTGAACCCCCTTACAGTAAACTTCTGTCCCACTGGAATTGTGATATAGTCAATTAAAAGTGAAACAATCTGTCTGTAAACAATTGTTGGACAAATTACTCGTCATGCACGAAGTAGATGTTCTAAACGACTTGCCAAAACTATAGTTTGCTAATATGAAATCTGTGGAGTGGTTAAAAAAATTAGTTTTAATCAACCTAATTGTATGTAAACTTCTGACTTCAACTGTGTGTGTGTGTGTGTGTGTGTGTGTGTGTGTGTATATATATATATATATATATATATATATATATATACACATACATACATTCATACACACTCACTTTATTAGGTCAGCTGTACATCTACTTATACATGCGGTTATCTAATCAGCCAATCGTGTGGCAGCAGTGTAATTTATAAAATCATGCAGATATAGGTTAGGAGCTTCAGATAATGTTCACATCAACCATCAGAATGGGGAAAAAATGTGATCCCAGTGATTTAGACCATGGTGTGATTGTTGGTGCCAGACAGGCTGGTTTGAGTATTTCTGTAACTGCTGATCTCCTGAAATTTTACAACTCGCAGCTGTCTCTAGAGTGTATAGAGAATGGTGTGAAAAACAAAAAACAACCAGTGAGCAGCAGTTCTGTGGAGGAAAATGCCTTGTTGATGAGAGAGGTCAACAGAGAATGGCCAGACTGGTTTGAGCTGACAGAAATGCTACGGTAACTTGGATAACCCCTCTGTACAATTGTAGTGAGCAAAATAGCATCTCAGAATGCACAACATGTCGAACCTTGAGGTGGATGGACTACAACAGCAGAAGACCATATTGGGTTCCACTTCTGTCAGCCAAAAACAGAAAACTGAGGCTGCAGTAGGCCTACCATTTGTGTACCTCAGCAGAAATCCAGATTTGTCAGACCAGGCGATGTTTTTCCAATCATCTACTGTCCAGTTTTGGTGAGCCTGTGCCCACTGCAGCCTCCGTTTCCTGTTCTAAGCTGACAGTAGTGGTACCCGGAGGGGTCTTCTGCTTCTGTAGCCCATCCGCCTCAATGTTCGACATGTTGTATGTTCAGAAATGCTTTTCTGCATAGAACTGTTGTAACGTGTGGTTATTTGGGTTACTGTCAGCTTGGACCAGTCTGCCCATTCTCCTCTGACCTGTATCATTAACAAGCTGCTTTTGCCCACAGAACTGCTGTTTGATGGATGGTTTTTGTTTTTCACACCATTCTCTTTACACACTAGAGACTGTTGTGCATGAAAATTCCAGGAGATCAGCAGTTACAGAAATACTCAAACCAGCCCGTCTGGCACCAACAATCATGCCACGGTCTAAATCACTGACATCAAATTTTTTTCCCATACTGATGGTTGATGTGAACATTATCTGAAGCTCCTGACCTATATCTGCGTGATTTTATACATTACACTGCTGCCACACAATTGGCTGATTAGATAATCGCATGAATAAGTAGGTGTACAGGTGTACCCAATAAATGTCCGGTGAGAGTACATAGTCATGTATTCAAATTATAGAACCATTTATTACAAGAATTGTCTATCTTAAATTCGGCATGAAATAAAAATTGATATTTATTTTATTAATGCATGTTACTTGTCTTATTGTGAAGGATTCATCCATGGATATTTGCTGTTTTATAAAAAAAAAAAAAAAAATTAACCTCGTAATCTTTAATAAAAATGTCATACTGATTCTTCTCTGCTGACGTATGCAAGTGGTAGTCAGTTTTAACCCTGCCCTTTAAAAGTCTTGTACACAAACGTGATGTCAAAGCAGGTAATGCAGATATGAAAAGGTGTATTTTCATCTGTTTCCCCCCAAAGCTCCCGTTCCTTACCACAAACGTCCTTGGTTACAGGCCATCTGGCTTGAAATTACATTTCAAAGGAGGAGGAATAATGGCAAATTCACGGTTGTTTCGGGACATTTTACACTTGAATTGCTGAGGTGATCACTACTGAATACAACGTGACTTGGATGCCTATGGAGTTTATTCATATTTATAAATGCAGATATCTTGGGATGTACAGCACGAGTAAGTGTTTTTTCCCTTTATATTTAGTGTATTGTGATTCAAAACGTTGAAATATTGTGATCTTTTACTCGCTCATTTCTCAATGGCTACATCCTTCCATAACCGCGATGTGCTATTATCAGTGTGTTGAGATTGCTGCTCAATTTCCCAGTAACTGGCTCTGGCACAAGCTACATGGTGGAAGGGGTGTGTTTGTGTCTATGTCGACTGCAAACTCGCATTCAGATCTGCCTCCACCCCGGTATGCAATGCCTACTTTTCACAATCCAATCAACAGCCGATGGAAAAACTCAAGTCCCCACCCTACATTTTTTTACTTGTTTGATAAGCTGTTTTACTTGGAAATAATCACAATACAGAAGTAAAGTTGGTTAAAGTAAAGTCATGCTGACTTTATCATTTGAACAATTGTAATGACTGACAAACAGATTTTGTACACAAAACAGTTCTTGTTCATTTTGGCATGACAGAGAGCAAAGACTTGTGGTTTAGTAAGTGAATCAGACATAATTCAGCTGCTGAGTTCGAGTTCATTCAGTGAAGGATTTGTCAGACTGATTCAAACCAATAACTCGGGAATTGGCCAGTTGTTTGGAGAAATTCATTGAAAGTACCAGCTCATAAGATTCATTCATTGGTTTTGAGCAGGAAACACCGTACGTCCAGAATAAACTAAACTCAGTGTAACGCTCATTCCTTTGAGTCTGACCATCACCCCTGGTGAGAGTTCTAGAATCAGAATCAGAATGAGCTTTATTTCCAAGTGTTCACACGTACACAAGGAATTTGTTTTGGTGATAGGAGAAATAAGTGCACAGAACATTACAGTGAGAGACAGAATATAAAACAAGGTAAGAGTATAAATAGACATACAAGTAATAGGACACATCACCAGGGTTGGGAGGGTTACTTTTGAAATGTATTCCACTACAGATTACGAAATACATGCTGTAAAATGTAATTTGTAACATATTCCATTAGATAACTCAAGGTCAGTAATTTATTCTAAATACTTTGGATTACTTCTTCAGCATTGGTAGATTTTTTCACTTGTTTTGACTATAGAAACTCTACAGTACAGTAAGACAAAATACACGTTAAAAATACATTCTCTGAAAAACCTAAATATCTTATGCAATGTTGTTTCTAAAACAAGATCAAACTAATTGATCATGTTTTAAGGATTTTTTTTATATTTTTACAGGAAAACAATACAAAAATTATCAAGAATACGATTTTTGCCCTAATATCAAAGGTATTACTAGAAAAAAAGAAATTATCCAACATGAATTTTCTTGATAAAAATATATGATCGTGCCTGGTAACGTGCATGTAAAATGGCTAGAAATAGCATTTTAACAGCATTTTCTTCTGCTCCAAACTTCTCTGTCTGCTCGTATGAATGTAACATCAAAGTGTTTCACTGCTGTTCAAATGCACTTTGGATCGCATCATTTATATGTATAAATGTTTTCCATCTGAAAGGACTAAATATTAAATGAAACAAATGACAATAAAATGCAAAGTAATCTCTCTTCAGTAATCAAAATACTTTTTGAATGTAACTGTATTCTAATTACCAGTGATTTAAATTGTAACTGTAGTGGAATACAGTTACTTATAGTTTGTATTTGTAATCCCATTACATGTATTCCGTTACTCCCCAACACTGCATATAACAGAATGGCGTATGTACGTGTAAGTGGTAATGTAGGTGCAAGGTAGGGGTATGTACAGTTATTGAGTTAAATATGTGAATTTACATATGTACATGAGATATGTATTTACATTATTGCACTATGGGGGAGTCCTGAGGCAGTTAAATTGTTCATGTGGAAAATGGCCTGAGGGTAAAAACTGTTCTAGTGCCTGGATGTCCTGGCACTCAGTGTTCTGTAGCGCCGGCCAGAGGACAGCAGTTCAAAGAGGGAGTGGGCGGGGTGTGTGGGGTCCAGAATGATTACCTGCACTTTTCCTCAGACCTGGAGATGCACAGGTCTTGGAGGGTGAGCAGGGGGGCACCAATAATCCTCTCAGCAGTCCTGACTGTCCGTTGTAGTTTCCTTCTGTCTGATTTGGTGGCTGAAACAAACCAGACAGTTATAGATGTACATAGGACAGACTCAATGACAGCTGAGTAGAACTGTGTCAGTTCTGCTGAGCCTTCTTCAAAATGGAGTTTATGTGGGTGTCCCACTTCAGGACCTGAGAGATCGTAGACCCCAGGAACCTGAATGACTCTACTGCTGCCACAGTGCTGTTCAGGACAGCCAGCTGTTCAACCTCCTGTCTGTATGCTAACTCGTCACCATCGCGGATGAGGCAGATGACAGTGGTGTCATCTGCAAACTTCAGGAGCTTGACAGTGGAGAGAGAACACTTCCCTAAGGAGCACCAGTGCTAACAGTGAGGGTCCCGGATGTGAGTTTATCCCAGTCTCACTATCTGTCAGAAAGCTGGTGATCCATTGACAGATTGGGGTAGTCATGGAGAGCTGGGTCAGGTTGGTTGAGAGAAGATCAGGCATGATGGTATTGAAGGCTGAACTGAAGTCCACAAATAGGATCCTCGCATAAGTCCCAGGTCTGTCGAGGTGTTGCAGGATATAATGCAGTCCCATATTGACCGCATCATCCACAGACCTGTTTGCTCGGTAAACAAACTGAAGAGGGTCCAACAGCGGTCTAGTGAAGTATTTCAGGTAGGCCAAAACCAGTCTCTCAAACGACTGTAGTCATTAAGTCCTGTGATTTTTGTTTGTTTGGGGACCGGAATGATGGTGGAGCGTTTGAAGCAGCAGTGAACTTCACACTGTTCCAGTGATCTATTGAAGATCTGTGTGAAGATGGGGGCCAGTTGGTCAGTGCAGACTTCCAGACAGGCAGGTGAAACACCGTCTGGGCCTTAAGCTTTCCTAGACTTTTGTTTCCAAATGACCCCGCACACATCCTCCTCACAGATCATAAGTGCAGATTGAGTAGTAGGATGGAGGAGGAAGTGGGTTCCAGGAGGTGTTGGTGTGTGTGAAAAGTGAAGACCAGAGTGGGGGATGGCTGGGCTTTTCTAACCAATATTATTATTATAAACTTTCCTCAAACTCAAGATCTTCTCAAAGCAATGCAACAAAGTAAATAACTTTTTTCAGAAAATTCATATCAAATAAATATAAACACTTTTTGCAAAACAATTTAAGTGATAAAACAGATTGCTTTTAGCATATTTAGCACTTTTGAATGGCATTTAATTTGCTTAGGCGGCCATTTAATTAAGAAAATTAAATGCCAGAAAAACCTATGTTTCTTAAATTCTCTCAGTCTCAAGTGAAGCCCTGCCCACTGATAGATAAGCCCACGCCATGCACATGGAAATTGACATATTGCGATATACTCAGTATAGCAAAATCTCTATCGATTGACACTTTATATTGTGGCGATGATATATAGCTCTGGAAAAAATTAAGAGACCACTGCAAAATTCAGTTTTTCTGGATTTACTATTAACAGGTATGTGTTTGAGTAAAATGAACATTTTTGTTTTATTCTATAAAGTACTGACAACATGTCTCCAAATGTCACAAAAAAAATTGTCATTTAGAGCATTTATTTGCAGAAAATGACAACTGGTCAAAATAACAGAAACAATGCAGTGTTTTCAGACCTCAAATAATGCAAAGAAAATAAGTTCATATAAATTTTTAAACAACACAGTACTAATGTTTATCTTAGGAAGAGTTCAGAAATCAATATTTGTTGGAATAACCATGATTTTCAATCACAGCTTTCATGCGTCTTGGCACACTTTCCACCAGTCTTTTGACTTTGCCACTCATAGTGCAAACATTCAAGCATTGGTGATGATCTGAGGGTTCTTTAATAACGCTGGAATCGGGCGGATTTGTCTTTGTGTAGGACGTATGAATCAAGCCACATTCAAGGTTATCCTGGAAGAAAACTCTCTTCCTACTACTCTGACAATGTTCCCCAACTCTGAGGATTGGTTTTTCCAGCAGGACAATGCTCCATGCCACACAGCCAGGTCAATCAAGGTGTGGATGGAGGACCACTGGATCAAGACCCTGTCATGGGCAGCCCAATCTCCAGACCTGAACCCCACTGAAAACCTCTGGAATGTGATCAAGAGGAAATGGATGGCCACAAGCCATCAAATAAAGCTTAGCTGCTTGAATTTTTGTGCCAGGAGTCACCCAACAGCATTGTGAAAGACTGCTAGAGAGCATGCCAAGACGGATAAAAGATGTGATTGAAAATCAGGGTTATTCAACCAAATATTGATTTCTGAACTCCTAAGTTAAAACATTAGAATGGTGTTGTTTAAAAATGAATCTAAACTTGTTTTCTTTTCATTATTCGAGGTCTGAAAACACTGCATCTTTTTTGTTATTTTTACCAGTTGCCATTTTCTGCAAATAAATGCTCTAAATGACAATATTTTTATTTGGAATTTGGGAGAAATGTTGTCAGTAGTTTATAAAATAAAACAAACATGTTCATTTTACTCAAACACATTTCTATAAATAGTGAATCCAGAGAAACTGATAATTTTGCAGTGGTCTCTAAATTTTTTCCAGAGCTGTATGTCATATCGCCCAGTCCTAGGTAGCACCCGTGCAATTACCAATAATATTGCATATTTTGTGCATTGAGATGCACATTTGATAGGATAGCATTGATTTTGAGGTTGGGATGCAGATGTAAATTATATTAACAACAGTAACATTTGTGGAAAAATTAATTTTTATTAATTGAAATATTCTGACAGTGTGATTTAGGCCAATTTATACCTCTGCGTCAAACCTACGGGTTCAGTTACGGCTTAGCCTTGCGTGCGCTTCTTCAGAAATGTAACTGCCCGTCGCATCGATGCAGTCGACAACAGCTTTAATTGGTCTGCTGTGTTACCAGAGACTGCCCCAGCATTACAAGAAATGAACTGTGGTAGCTTTGCATTTTCTCTAAGATTATTTTATCTGTGAACCTATATCTACTGATCCGTGATCGTGTCACATTGTGTTTGGACCTGTTTTGTTTTTTTATGAGCATCTAGTTTTCCAAAATTTTCTCGGGTCTTTCTCTCTCTCTCTCTCTTTTTATATATATATATATATCAGGTTTGTGAGTGAACCAATACTTGTATTCTAATCCAGAACTTTCTGAACTGTATGCTGTTTTGACCATATGTTTTTTTGTTTTTTGTTTTTCCTGCCCAATTCCCTATGTGCTCCAAGTCCTCGTGGTGGCATAGTGACTTGCCTCATTCCGGGTGGCGGAGGACGAATCTCAGTTGCCTCTGCGTCCGAGACCGTCAATCCATGCATCTCATCACATGTCTTATTGAGTACGTTACCGCGGAGACGTAGCACGTGTGGAGGCATCACGCCGTTCTCCGCGGCATCCATGCACAACTCGCCACGCGCCCCACAGAGAGTGAGAACCACACATTATAGCGACCACGAGGAGGTTACCCCATGTGACTCTACCCTCCCTAGCAACCGGGCCAATTTGGTTGCTTAGGAGACCTGGCTGGAGTCACTCAGCATGCCCTGGATTTGAACTCGTGACTCCAGGGGTGGTAGTCAGCATCAATACTCGCTGAGCTACCCAGGCCCCCTTTTTGACCGTATGTTTGACTGTATGGTGTACAGTAAATAATAATATTTCGTAAAAGGGCTGCACAATTAATCAACATAAAATCGAAATCGCAATATGACCTCATGCGATAATTAAATCAGAAAGGGCTGTGATTTAAATAAATAAATTGTCTGCTTGCTTCAAAGTTTATTTGCGCTGCTCTGTCAAGTCTATAAATTAGAGCATTATTGCAGTGTTTTCAGAGTGGTTCTGTGCTCCACAACTCCATCTCATGCTTGGAGTAGCAGAAGTGCTCAGTTCGGTTCCGTTTGCTTACTGCGCTAAGTGCTTTATTCACACTAAACCGGCGCATCCTGCATGAAGCGGTTTTTATTATCATCTGCGGTAGCAGCATCTCAGTCTCCGCCAGGTACAGGTGTTATAATAATAATGCGGAATACAAGATGAGGTATAATTCAATCAACTTTATTAAATGATTGCTGAGCAAACAGCATCAACAGTAGCACCTGTAGGGTCCAGAAACATGCGCTCTTCCTCCATTCTCCTGTCATTGTTTACCTCACGAGAGAGATTGTCGCCCTAGTTCAGGGTTCCCACGCGTTATGGAAAACCTGGAATTTTGCTATGCAATGGAAAATTGGAAAAATACCTAGATATCCTAGAAAATTATTATTTGTCCTGGAAAATATTTAAGTATAATAAACTGTTTGACTGTGTGGCTAACATGGTTTTTGTTACATGTACAAAAACATTGTAACAATCGGGACTCGGGATGGGTGTCAAATGCACAAATTTGTATAGTTTTGTCACTGCCATCGCCTACAGATTGTGAAAAACGTCAACTGTCATGAATGAAGCCCTGTGTAACGTACATTCCCTGCTAATCTGTTGTCATCTCTGCTTTGCTCTGACAAAATAGTGCAAGTATTGATATATTAAAAAATCTGATTTTTCATTCTAACGTTGCTGTTTTTTGAACTACAAAAACACAAGTTGTAAATCTTAAACAACGGTTGAAGGTCAGACTGCTGATTTAAAAAACAAAAATGAGTTCACAACCCGTGGTGGTAGCATGGTGATGTGACCTTTACACCTCGGGATATTAATACATTTTCAGTAATAAATGGATGATCCAAGTCCGTTTATACTGTGATTACCACATGTAGGGCCCTTTGATTTCTGCAATGTGAAAAAAGGGACAATCACTGAATCCATTCATAAAAATGGCATTAGCTATAAAACGCGGAATGTCTCGGAATTTGACACATTTGGGACAAAAAAAGAATGTTTAATTTAGGGATGTGCCAGGGTGGTCGACTAATAAACTAGTCGTCCAACAACCGACTAGTCAATTAGTAAGATCGACTACTAACATTTCTCTGATTAACAGTTTTATTGATTCATACAATTAACAAAGAAAAGCAAAACGTATATTCACAGAATCAATATTTAACCCCCACTATTACCCCTCCAAATCCCCAACCCCACCCTGACCCTCAACAAACATCCCGGTGGTCACACATGAGTATACACACACACACACAAATAAATAAATAAAAAAAATATATATAATAATCACACACATTTAAAACTATACCTCTCTCTCCACTGTTCCACCCCGAGAGCCCTCCAAGAACGCCAAATAGCTGCCCCATTTCCCATCAAACAAATCCAAGTTCCCCAGCCTTCTACATGACACTTCGTCAAAAGCCACCACCCTCCCCATCTGTGCACCACTCCATGCTTGAAATGAGGGTGCTCCAGCTGACTTCCATCCCCTTAAAACAATCTGTCTGCCGATCAAAACACTGGTTAGAACCCAGTTTTTTTTGTGTGTTTATCTCCTATATTGATGACCGCCCCATCGCCTAAAATACAGAGTCTGGGGCAAATATGTCAAAAGTGCCCAATATGTTTCACATAAAACTCTGAACCTTCAACTGAAATTCTTGGATCTTAACACACCACCAAAAAACATAGGTTGTGTCTCCATCTTCTGATTGACATCGCCAGCAGGTGGGTGTGTCTTTAAGACCAAGCCTATGCAATCTAAAAGGGGTTAAATAGAATTGATGCATAAGGCGCACCCTTGCAATTCAAAACTTGACGTTTTTTAGAATCCTAGCCTACACTCCCTCCTCCAATACCAAGTTTAAATCTTTCTCCCATAATCTCTTGATAGAAGTTAAAGCTCCGTCCGTCCGACTGAACCCCGTCAGACTCTGAATTAGCAGGGAGTAAGGCACTGATGCCTCATGACCTTTTCCAAAAGCAGTAATCACCACTCCCAGAGTATCTGCCACTTCAAGGGGGTGTATGCTACTCCCAAAAATAGTACAGAGTAGGTGGCGCAGCTGTAAATACCTAAAGAACTGATATCTGGGAATCCCAAAATGTTGAACCAAAGGATCTCAACATTCCACTCCCATATAGGTCACCAAATGTATTAACCTCCCTCACAATCCACTCTGACCAACAGAAAGGGGACTGATTAATACATAATTTTGGGTTCAGCCATATGCTCGAGGCAACATTTTAAATAAATGTCAGAATTAAACACTCAGGACACTTTTGACCATACCAAGTGCAAATGCGAGATAATGGGGTGTAACTTAACTTCGATTAGCTTGATAGAAAGGCTTTGCAATGGCGAAATGGGGCATGAACTTCCTTTTCAATACAAAACCAGGGAGGGGCACTCTCAGGTGGAAGTGACCAATGCGCCAAATGTCTGAGACCGAATGCATAATAATAAAACAAAATCTGGGGTAGGCCTAGCCCACTTTTGTCAATCAGCCTATGCAATTTATTGAAATTTAATCTGGGACGTTTACCATTCCAAATGAAGGACTTCTCTATGCTATCAAATTGCTTAAAATAAGAGAGGGGTACATCTATAGGGAGAGACTGTAGCAGGTAGTTGAATTTTGGAATACAATTCATTTTAATAACATTAACCTTCCCAATCATAGATAAATGTAATGAAGCCCACCTTCCCACATCGCTCGAAACCCTTTTTTATTAAAGGGTCATAATTAACTAACTAAATCACACAAATTTGCTGGGAATAAAATACCCAAATCCTTAATGCCCCGTTTGGGCCACTGTGAGGCGCCCGGCTGAAAAGCCGTTATGGGGCAGTACAATTAACTCTGTATCCCAAGAATTTAGAAAATTAATAATTCTGTGGAGGCAAGGCATAGATCTAGTAGGGTCGGAGACGAATAATAAAATATAATCTGCGTAAAGCAAAAGTTTATGTGCCAAACCTCCCACCACCACCCCATCAAAATCATCCTCCTTTCTTATCACGGCTGCTAATGGTTCCAAGGCAAGACGTAACAATAATGGGGAAAGAGGGCAACCCTGCCGGGTGCCCCAATCTAGATTAAAATAATCTGAAATTAATCCATTCGTTTGTACCGCCGCTACCGGGTGTCTATAAAGTAATTTAATCCATCCAATAAAAGTATTCCCAAACCCACACATTTCCAAAATCTTAAAGCTAATCTCATTCTACCATATCAAACGCCTTTTCAGTGGCAAGTGAGATGGCAGCGACCGGAGTCCGATCATTCACCACTGACCACATGATATTGATGAAATGCCTAATGTTATCAGAAAAGCTACGGCCCTGAATAAACCCCACCTGATCTATATGTATAAGAGATGTCAACTTAATTGGCTAGCCAAAAGTTTTGACAATATTTTAACATCTATCTGGATTAGGGAAATTGGATGGTAACTCTTCCACTCGCTTGGATCTTTGTCCTTTTTAAGAATCAGACTGATCTGGGCTTGCGCCATGGTTGGCGGAAGCTTTCAGTTCTTTAATGATTCCGTATAAAATTCTAGCAAAAGTGGAGCAAGTTCTGTAGCATAGGATCTAAAAAACTCAGCGGCAAAGCCATCTGGCCCCGGAGCCTTGCCTTGGCTTGGCAAGGTCTTAATTACCTCGCCAAGCTCCTCCAAGTTTATCTCAGAATCAAGAGAATTGTTTTGCTCAGCCATCAGTTTAGGGGTATCTAATGATTCCACAAAGTTTCTAGATAGAAACTTTGTGGATAGAATTCTTTAAAAGCATTATTAATATGAATGGCTGAGGTGAATATTTCACCACCAGCAGATTTCACTGAGGGAATGGTAGAAAAAGACTCTCTCTGTTTTATATGTGTAGCCTGAAGTTTTCCTACCTTGTCCCCCGATTCAAAGTATGACTGTCTTGCCCTGAATAGCCAAAACTCCACCTTCCGTGACAAAATAGTATTATATCTGTATTTCAATCGTGTCAATTCTCCGAGACCATCAGACGACATTTAGCGCTTCAGCTCTGCCTCGGCACTTTTAATATTCCCTTCCAACTCCGCAAGTTCTCGTGCTTTAGATTTTTTGATGAATGAGGCATACTGTATGATCCGACCCCTAATTCAAGATTTTGCAAATGGGATACATTTAAAGCACCAACTATACGATTTATTTTTCTCCATATGTGGCAACACCTCTAAACTCACCAGGGCGGGATCTGAGATTAAGATGTTTCTAATTGAGCAAAAAACAACAGATGAAATTATATATATATACATATATATATATATATATAAAATCTATTCTAGAATAAATTTTATGGACTGATGAAAACAATTTATAGTCCCTACCAGATGGGTTCAAAAGTCTCCAAATATCTGTAAGACCAAGATTTTTACACATCCTGTGAAGTGTCAATATTGCTCTAGGGGGCTTACACACTTTTGCTTCACTATGATCAAGGACTGAGTCCATCGAAAGATTAAAGTCTACTCCCAATATTTTATCATGAGGGGTGCCAGCGACTTGCAGCATCCTTTCAAGATCTATAAAAAAGCCCTGATCATCAGCGTTAGGTGCGTAAATATTAGCCAAAATAAGACTTTGCCCCTGAATTTCTTCTAAAACAATAATGACTCTTCCTAATTTCTTTAATCTGTTTGAGACATTTGAATTGTAGATGCTTGCTTATCAGTGTAATGTCTCCCCTGCTCTTACTTGAGCCAGCATTAATGAAAACATGTCCACCCCATATCTTCCCAAATTTTTCAGCTTCCTGCAGGGAAAGATGCATTTCTTGAAGAAACACAATATCATATTTCTTACGTTTAAGAAGAGAAATAACCTTGCTTTTTATGGGGTGCCCCAGCCCATTCACATTCCACGTGGAGAGAGACAATCCACTCATATTAACATTTGACATTTTGACATATTAGAAAAAATAGATTGTGTCAAAAATAAAATTATAAAGACCACATTCCAACATTAGTGCATCAATCAATCCCCAAACTTCCCCCCGAACCAAACAAACAAATAGAAAAAAGAAAAACGTGCGCATTAACCCCACGCACGACAGCGCCAACTGGCGTCCTTCCCTCTAATCTCAAATAGTCCATGTACGCCTACGAGAGCCCCCTCGACAACTTTGCCATTGGATTGCACAAGTCCGGTGTTTCTATACCAATTTTGTGAGACAGAATTACACAACAGAAGATAATCTATAAAACAAACTCCAGCCAATAGGAGGAACCAGCACAAAAAAACAAAACAAAAAACAAGGCACTCCATGTCCTCGGACAGTCAAATTAATATTCAGTGAGCCGGCCCATTCGACTGCAACATAAGTGCAACAAATGACCTAATCACTCCAATGTCTTGCAAGAAATACTCCACAAAACAAACTCCAACCGATAGGAGGCATAAGCACAAAGAACGTGCAGACTCATCCACAACACTGTCCCGAAGGAGTGTTACTCCCCAAAACAAACTCTAGCCGCTTGGTGGGACCAGCACAAAAAGAAACAAAAAATGCTCTCAGTTTCCTCAGATGGTCAAGTAAACATTCAGTGAGTCACATTTGGCTGCAACGTCTGTACCACAAAATAACTTCCATTGATGTAAGTGTTTCTTGCATTCCTTGAATCGATCATGTTTCTCTTTTGTCGAATCCGCAAAGTCTGGGAACAAGGAAATGCTGTGATTCTTCCAAGAAAGCCTTCCTTTGTTCCTCGCCTCGCGTAACATGAGATCTTTATCGGATGATCTCAGAAATCCCAGATGCACTCCAAATCCACCTTGGTCGCTAGCGGATTAGCAGCTAATTCCCTCTCCGATGACTCCAGATAATCAATCCATTTCTCGACATCCCCCACTCTTGTAACCACCCCAGTAAAATTTGTCTCCATGACAGTGATCGGTCGACGTATTACAGCGAGATCCTCCAAGTCAGAAATGACCTTCGTCAGCATTGCTGACATGTTCAACAATTTTCGTCGAATTTCTCTCACTTCTGCATCCAAATCGGCTCCCGGGCTTGCGGCCTGCTCGGGGGCGTCAGCTTGAGCATGTAAGTGTCTTTTAATGTCTCCAGAGCCCGAGAATTTTGAATTCTTTGACATGTTGTCTTCCTAGAACAGTTAAGGATCAGGGTGTATCGAATCTCACTGGTTTATGATATAGAAAAGTATTAAAACTAGCAGAGTTCACCGTTCACACACCCGAACCTCGCATGGCGTCATGTGACTCCGCCCCCCCCCCCCAAACACCTAAATTATTATGAATTTTGATAATTTAACACTAGAGGACAATGCCTGAGTAAAAAAAAAAAAAAAAAAAAAAAAAAAACTTCAAATAAATGGCAAGAAGGCACTGTTGTTTACAGTGGAAAATTAATTTTTCGGACATCAAATTTTTTATTTCCTTGATTATTTTATAGGCCTAATATACAACATTGTGATAGAATTTTAAATTCTCAAGTAATTATTCAAGACAAAGGAACAGTTATTACTGAAAGAAGAACAAATAAACAAATGAAGAAAACTGTGCTTAAAGTTTCTAAAAGCAATATCAAACATTACAGTAAAATTAAGGAAAACAAAAACTACAGAGATGATAATTATTGTGTGTATGGTTTCTTGTACAATACACTTTGAAAGACTGAATTTGTGTGTGTGTGCCAATAAACTTAAAATTGCAACAGAATTTTTATTTTTTTGCTTATTTTATGACATAGACAAGGACTCGTAACTCGGACTTGTATGCAGATATTGGCAACTTGACTTGGACACATATTGGTGACTTGGACTCGTACTTGAGCAGTGAGGACTCCGACTCGACTCGGACTTGAGATCTAGTGACTTGACTACAACACTGGTTGACGACATGCCAGGAGACATGTTGCAACATGGAGATTTAAGGCTCCTCCATGTCGTCTAGCAGTCCTCTTGCTTTCCCAGCTGTCGCAAGCCGGAAACGAGTTTGCGGTATGATTCTGGTCACTTCATTGCCTGTCTTGCTGTTGTTAGCAACGTGCCTCAAGACTGCCATGTTGCGGGGCCTGGGAAGCTCAGCAAGTAAAGACACTGACTACCACATATGGAGTCACAGGTTCGAATCCAGGGCATGCTGAGTGACTCCAGTCAGGCTTCCTAAGCAACCAATTGGCCCGGTTGCTAGGGTGGGTAGAGTCACATTGGGTTAACCTCCTCTTGGTCACTATAATGTGGTTCTCGCTCTCAGTGGGGCACATGGTGAGTTGTGCAAATAGTTCAGATAATACAACAAATTAGAAGATACAAACACAAAAAAATTTATAAAAGGCAATTACATGAATTTGAAAAGTTTCATAGTTTTTACAAGTCTAGGGTTCTGTTTTTTAATATTTGAAAGGTAAATTCTTAAATATAATTTTTTGTGTGACTAGCTTTGTGAATAAAAAAAAATTGCTAAAATAATTTATTTTATATTATAATTTAAAGAGATTAAGGACATATCTCTTTTTCTGATGTATATGGATTTTCTAAAAGTATCACATAGTTCTCAGCTTATGGTTCGCCATGCGCACTTACTAGAGCATCTCATTCTAGCGCTGAATGCTGAGGAGGAGTCTAGCCTACAGCCTACGAAGGACTGGTCTTGGAAGGACACAGCCTTACTAGCCTGCAGCCTTCCGTTTGAGAAGCACCCTGTGTGTGTGTGTGGTGGGGTCTCTTTCGCAGTGTAGAAAGTACCGATATATCAGTCGGCCGATATTATTGGCAGATATTAGCCTTTCGGTATCGCCATAAATGTTTACCGATATGCGCAGATATGAAAAGTTTTTTTCAGAACATATAATGCAGAAAACAATGCTTTAGAATTGGTGTCATTACGTAGTTTGTCCAGCAGAGCGTGCTCCGACTCCATTGTTTACAGAGCTGAACTGACGGTGGCTCTGCAGACAGGGCGGAGTTAAGCAGTAAATTGTAACTAGTTTGTGAAATACATACTGGAAAGTTAATAAATAATGACCCCATCATTTTCCCTTTTCAATATAACTCATATAACGTTAACCCTGTCCCTCACAACCATGTCACTCATGTTTAACGCATCTATTTGCTGTGTCAGCCAGCTATAGTTTGTCAGTGCAGTAAGTAATGTAACAGATTGAAAGGTAAACATCAGAGCATCTTTTTGCAGCTCAGCAGACAACGGTGTGGTGGTGGATTGTGTCTGTTGAGTGTTGATTTCACGCTACGTTGTTACCTAGTTGGTGAGACGCAATGCTGGTCCATCTTTTACTCTCCGTGACAAAGCTTATAGCTAACTAGCTAACCAAGTAGCTACTTTCATTGCTTGTCAGCTGAGTGGAAGCTAATGTGTAAACATGTATTCAACAAACTGTTTTGTTAAGGATTCACAGTTTGGTACCCCCTTCAAGCGAACAATTCCAGTTGTTACATTTATAAAATGTAATATTTAAAAGTCTGGTTTTCCACCGTTGTAAGTTTCCCCTGAGCTTGTACAGCAGAGTACAGTGTAATGCTGTTTTTCTCTTGTCTCGGCAGGTGTAAATGCTTCTTGTTTTACAGCCTGCCAATAATTGACTGGCAGTATTATAGTCCGCATTTGACTGATACTAAACCGTACTACTGATGTTTATTTAGCTATTTATTTTATTTGTATTTATTCTTTATTTTAATGGTCAGCAGCTGACTGATTCTAAACATACTGTACTGATGTTTTTTTAAGCTATTTATTGTATTTTTATTTATTCTTTATTTTCTCAGTGTTCATTTCTAGAATTTGTTGACAATGTATAATAATAATGTCAAATGTTCTTTGAAATATATTTAAGGAAGCAGCCTTCCGAGTACCTTTGCATAGTCATATCGGTGCAAAATTCTTTCCAGCTCAAAAATTATCTATATCGGTAATCGGTAAGTTTTCCCCCTCTAAAATAGGTATCATCTCAAAAATCCCATATTGGTCGGGCTCTAGTAGAAAGCGCACAGCTGACTGAGAAATTTGGGCCGATACCGATAATTTACAGCTCATTGTGGCCAATACGATAACCGATTTTATATATTATATAACATTTAAAAAAAATGTATCCCCTTTTCTCTCCAATTTGGCATGTCCAATTCCCAATGCACTCTGATTCCTCATGGTGGCGCAGTGACTCGCCTCAATCCGGGTGGCGGGGGACGAATCTAGGTAACACACCTAGCTTTCTCCCAGAGAAAGAACGGCTGAGCACTGCTATACTGTTGTGTAAGGCTTCCTCTGTGTGCAAAGTATTTACATTCAGCGACTGTACAGTGATTTACAATTGAGAAATACAACAACACATGCGATTTGAGAACACAAACTATCACCTGAAGTCGACGATGTGGGACAGTTGCTCCGTTGCTCAGCCATCCACACAGTACTGATTTTTGTTGTTGTTGTAAATTATTATATTTTTCCCCTAGTCAAAGCATGAGATTACACATGAGTAAAGCACTGAGAAAAAAAAAAAAAAACTTAGTTGAGGATTTAGTTTTAATTTATAATGTGTAATATCACACAACAATATTCATAAATAAAAGCAATGATACAGTAAAATAATTGGTAATTCTTTACAGTAAGGTTATTTGTTAACATTAGTTAACATTAGGTAACATTAACAATGAACAATACTTTTACAGCATTTATTTAAGTTAATGTTAATTTCAACATACTAATTGATTACAAAAATCAAAAGTCATTGTTAACTTTCCTTTGTTTTGCAAATAAAAGTCATCATTTTTATTTATAGCGCTTTTCACAACACGCATCGTTTCAAAGCAGCTTTACAGGAAATCATGCATTAACAAAAAATGAAACTGTAATATCTATAAAGTCTTAGAGTGATCATTGTGTAGTTTGATTAAATATGATTGTAAATTTTGTATAGAAAATAAATAATAATTTTATTTAGAACCCCTGTACGCTGAAGGCGACTGTGGCAAGGAACACAAAACGATTTTTATTTACGTTAATTATACTGAAAGGGGAAATTATATTATACTACATAAATAGAATAAAATAAACTAATATTGACCACTATTATACAAATGGTTAAAGTCACTATGTTAAGAAATATATGATCGTTCACTCCAGCATTTGCTGTGAAGCTGGAGTATTATCACAGGGCTCCAGACAAAAAATGATTTAGGAGCCACTGGCTGCTAAACTGAAACATTAAGGTGCCAAATGGCTGTTTTTAGTCACCAAATCACAGAATTGCTCGATTTAGATTGCTGTTCAGAAACAAGATAGAAAGCCGAAGAAAAGACAGCTGATAACCCATTAATCTGAGGTTTAATAAACAGTATATATAGTTGAGAAGATAAGTTTGCATCCCCTTTTGTCTTGTAAATGTTCACACCCCTTTCATAATTTATACAAATATAAGAGATAAAAGATTTTTTTGTTTAGTATTGCTCTTCTGAATCTACATTACAGATATATACAGAAAGTATAGTATGCATATAGTAGTGTTGTCGTCTTGAGCATCAATGAATGTTTGCACCTTGTGTAATAGTTGTGTACAAGTCCCTCAGTTGTCCTAAGTGTTAAAAGCTTGATCTCATATATTTTTATATATATATATATATATACACACACACACACACACACACACACATACACACACTAACGTTCATAAGTTTAGGGTCATTCTTTTTTTTTTTTTTTTTTTTCCACATTTTTAGAATAATACTAAAGTCATCACAACTATGGAATAATAGAAACGGAATATGGGAATTATGTTGTGACATATCAAAACAGTGTTATATTTTAGCATCTTCAAAGTGGCCACACTTTGCCTAGATTTTGCAGACATGTACTCTTGACATTTTCTCAACCAACTTCTTGAGGTATCACCCTGGGATGCTTTTTAAACAGTATTTTATGGTAGTGTATTTATGAGATATAAGCAATATCACACGAGTAACAGTGCTGTATGGCTCTACATAGGTAGGTTATCACAGCCATACTGATTTAGGGCTATACAGCATGATTGCGAGTGATAATGCTTATACAGTAGGTGAAATAAGTATTGAACGCGTCAAAAAAAATTTCAGTAAATATATTTTTAATGAGGCTATTCACATGAAATTTTCACCAGACATCAGTATTAACTCAAGAAATCTGCAAATGTAAAGAATTCACAACATAAAAGTCCATAAATAAAGTTATGTGTAATAAAGTGGAATGACACAGGAAAAATGTATTGAACATGCATGAAATTTATTTAATACTTAGTGGAGAAGCCCTTGTTTGTAATGATGGCTTCAAGATGCTTCCTGTTTGAAGAAATTAATCGGCCACAGTATTCAGGTGTGATTTTGGCCCATTCTTCTAAACGTTGTCTTTAAATCTTGAAGATTCCAGGGGGCCCTCTTGTGAACCTTGATCTTTAGATCTTTCCACAAATGTTCAATTGGATTCAAATCAGGTGATTGACTGGGCCATTCTAATACCTTGATTTTTTTCCACTGAAACCAATTGAGAGTTTCCTTTGCTGTATGCTTTGGATCGTTGTCCCGCTGGAAGGTCCATCCACATCTCATCTTCATCATCCTGGTGGATGGCAGCAGATTCTTCTCAAGAATCTCCTGGTAAAGGGCTCCATTCATTGTTCCTTCATTTATATGAAGTCTGCCAGTACCATGCGATGAAAAACAGCCCCACACCATGATGCCTCCACCTCCAAACTTCACTGTTGGTATAGTGTTTTTAGGGTGATGTGCAGTGCCATTTCTTCTCCAAACATGGTGTGTAGTATGACAGCCAAAAATTTATAGTTTGCTCTCGTCTTACCAGACTACACAGACTACACGAGCTTCGACATGCCTTTTCTTTAGTAATGGAGTCTTGCGGGGTGAGCGTGCATAGAGGCCATGGCGGTGGAGTGCATTGCCTATTATTTTCTCTGTGACGATGGTACCTGCTGCCTCCAAGTGTTTCTGGAGCTCTTTCCGAGTGGTCCTTGGCTCTTGGGCTACTCTTCTGATTATTCTTCTGACTCCCTGGTCAGAAATCTTGCAAGGAGCTCCTGTGCGTGGCCGGATGATGACGGAGTGATGTTGCTTCCACTTGCAGATAATGGCTTCAATGGTGCTTACTGGAAGTTTCAGAAGTTTTGAAATACGTCTGTATCCGATTCCATCAATATGTTTCACAACAAGGTTGCGAAGGTCTTGGGAGAGCTCTTTGCTTTTACCCATCGTGAGATGTTTCTTGTGTGACACCTTGGTAACGAAAAGCCTTTTTATAGACCCATCAATTTACTAACCCAGCTGATATTAATTTGCACAGATTGGAGGTATAATTACTCTCTAACTACTTATGGATTTCAGCTGGTTCCTTGCTTTACCTTGCCTTGGAGAACTGCTTTTTCTTAGCATGTTCAATACTTTTTTCCTGTGTCATTCCACTTTATTACGTAACTTTATTTATGGACTTTAATGTTGTGAATTCTTTACATTTGCGGATTTCTTGAGTTAATACTGATGTCTGGTGAAAATTTTATGTGAATAGCCTCATTAAAAATATATTTACTGAAACAAAAATTTGACACGTGCAATACTTATTTCCCCCACTGTATATACAACAGTTCAACAAAAAAGTAAATAAAACAATGAGGAAAAACTAAGGACTGTCTCACACACATTTGTGCATTGAACTAAAGACGTGGATCAGCATCTGCCGTTGCTAGTTCAAAAGATGTGCCCAATACTCCGCTACTAATTCGAAAACATCACTTTAGAACTAGTAACGGCTTGGGCTGTTATTGGAGAAACAAGGATGTGTGTGTGTGTATGTATGTTTGAGAGAAAGGGAGAGCGAGAGCGACTGTTTACGCCTCCCAAGCAGAGATGAGTAAAGCTTATATATGTTTAACTCTATTCCTCATCTTTAGTGTTAGTCAGCTTACTGAAGACAGTTTTCTCTGTCTAAAAAATAGCCATCCGAGTGGGGTCTTCCCTGAGTATTTTGCAGTAGCCGGTTCGGTCTCTCATCCGCCATGTTGACTGTTTACATCTGAATTCTGTCTACCAATGCGAAATACTGGTATGTAAGCACCTTGAGTGTGTGATTACTTCATCTGTTGTGTCTCAGCTGTGATCAGCTTTGATGCTGAAGCTGTAGGGTAATTCCCAGTTGTGGTCTTGTAGTAATCCGAGCGAGAGGCAATGGCTGATGCCTTCAAAGAAACCGCTGGCTGACTGACAGAACTGACTGAAATGAATGTCAGTTCAACTTGCTCATAACACAAAAATGGTCTTTTGTCACCATCTGCTGGCTAAAATCTTTAATGTCACAGGTTAAAATGAAGAGAGACACATCTAGCTCTTTTACACATCTGCTGTGCTCTTTTTAGTTTAGAATGCCGCGAACACAAGTGGAGTGAAACAAAGAGTGAAGCGTCTGAGTACTGCTGTTCTGAGACATCAGCACTCAAGGAATGTCTCGTCCAATCAGATTCGAGGAACTGAACATCTGCCTGACTCCCTCTCCTTCCACATCAGCTCCCCAAAATCACACTGCGGGTGTTCGTGAAATACTGGACATGAATTATAAAGTAGAGGTCTGCGCGGGATGGATCAGACCCACTCCCATGAGATTCTATCACACTCCCGCTAAAAAATATGTAATATTTTGTCCCACTCCCACCTGCAACTTTGCCTGTGCAAATTTTTCAGTCCCAGTCCCATAACATTCTGTCCTGCTCCGGTATCAGGCTTGCTGCTGCTTTTTTTTTTTTTTTTTTACAATTCCCACCCGGGGAAAAAAAAAAAGGAAAGGGAGAGAGAAAAAAAAAAAAAGTTCTGTTATCACTCTAACATTGCCAAAATCTGATTGACCTTTGGTTGGTTTCAAAGTTTTGTTTGTACATTTCTTTAATAAGGTATTACCATCCATAGCACTTTCCACCATATGGAGCACAAGGAATAATTCGTATGAATTAGCCACCAACCCTGCGTCAGTAAATAGTTTATTTTTTGTTGGTCTTGCGCAATAGACGAATAACAATCTGTACCTTAAATACATTAAATTTGAGGAACATCTATTTTGTTATTTAGATATTTATATTTTGCGGGAGTCCCGCAAGTCATTTCTTTCTCCCTCTCCTGTGCACACATCCTGCGCCGCACTGTTGCGCCAGGTCCCATTGATTCTGCGGCCAGTATTAGCTGATAGTACCGTATGTGATCATGATTCATAGCTGGATACAGTGTTTTGCAGGACGTGTGCTTCTGTTTCCCCTGTTGTTAATTCGGTGTGGATGAGAGATGCTGTCTGTCTCCTCGTATCTTACATCGCTTTTATATACACATTTTTTGCAGTGCTGTGATAGTTTGTTGTTTATTGTTTTTCATTGTGCTTTAAACTACTCTGTTTGCCATGAAAATAACCTTTAGTGCTTACATGGCATTACTTTCCATCCAAATTCCTGTATTCCCGAAATGACTTTTCACACCGTTTCACTGGTAAAAATATCAGTACTACCCTACAAAGGCCATACTCATTAACTAACATTGAAACTGAGAAAAATGGCTTGATTTATTTTGATGTGGATTTTGTATTTACTGCATTTTCACACAATGGTTACTCTGAATTTCAGCAAATGAGTCACCGGACAGATCATAAGAGACCTGTTTCATTCATAACTCTATTTTGTGTTTTGTCTTTGTGGGGCAGGATCATTGCTTATTACATTTCTGTCAAACAGAAAGAATCTTCATCATTTAATATTATTTAATTCTTTAAGCAGTTCCCATCTGTCAAATTTTAGGCTCTTAATGTTGATCTCTCCATTTAATATATTTCCTTTCACTCCATCCTTATTTTCCTCCTCGATATTATTTCTTTCCACTCCATCCTTGCATTCTTGGGGACTCTGATCTGTCTTTTTAATTTGGTTTAAGGCTGTAATTCTAATTACTCTGAAAGTGTAAAGTTGTCAGGGCCCACTTCAATCTTATGATTGTTTATCAGCTTGTTTATTTCAAAATATTTTTTAATATAGGGAATAAGTGTAAAATATAGTTATATTGGGCCTCATGATCTTGACAATTACGCCATGTCACGCCAATTAAAGAAATTAAGTAGTAGTCTGAGTAACCCCCAGCCCACCCTAGCACAGCTGGCAGGAGCTGGCCCTGGCAGCAATATGAGATGATCAATTTTATAATATCGCAGTTCTGATCGCAAAGTAGACATCATATTATTTGGGTCCGAACTGTTGTCTGATTACATGATCAACGTGAGTACAAGCGGCAGCTGTTTACCACTGTAACTACCGGTAGGTTACAGCTCAAGAAAACATCAGCTTTACTGTGTTATTGAAGTATTCATCTCTTTGGATATGCACCAAAACTTTACATGCACAGAATGACACTTAGCATCTTCAAAGTAGTCACCCTTTGCCTAGAATTTGCAGATATGTACTCTTGACATTTTCTCAACCAACTTCTTGAGGTATCACCCTGGGATGCTTTTTAAACAGTATTGGAGTTCCCATCTATGTTGGGCACTTATTGGCTGCTTTTCTTTATTATTTGGTCCAAGTCATCAATTTCAGAAACTTTTTTTTTTTAAATGACATTTTAGTTTTATAATGAAATAAATTAATACGGTGGCACAATTATATTTTTGTCTACAAAACTAATTTCAAACATTTAAGCATATGCCTTCAGATTAGGGCTGCAACTAACAATTATTTTGATAATCGACTAATCTAACGATTACTAACGATTACTTATTCGACTATTCGGGCGATTATTGCAATGATTAATCATTAGCTATATACCGACTATTCAGCTTGTGCCCCGACTTAAAAGGTTGTATTAAACGTGCTTGCTAACAATAAAGAGGACAAAATCATCTTTTAAAAATACCTCTAAATGACATTCACTGAATTAAAGGGAAAAAATACTTTTGATTATGTTTAATTCAGTAAAAATTTCACTACAAAAAAATCCTATTGTTATCAATGTATTTGTCTTTTTTTTCCATTTAAAATTGTCTGAAAATCCTTAAAACAAGATACATTTACTTGAGAATTAACTTAAGATATTTAGATTTGCTTTAAGAGAATGTATCTTAAATATAAGTGATTTTGTATGTGTATTTTTTCACTTGGTTATACTTCTGCGAGTGCAGTAAAGACAATATACACTTATATTCAAGATCTATTCTCTAAAAGCAAGTCTAAACATCTTATATGCTGCATCTCAGGTGAATGCATCTTTTTAAAGGATTTTTAGATATTTTAAAATATTTGTATTTTTAATATTATATTCAACATTCTCAGATTTAAAAAAAAAAAATTATTCTGCAGTATAGCTGCTAAAGTAAATGTACGTTGTTTTAAAGGAGTTTTAAATATTTGTATTGGAAAACAAGCCAAAACAAATAAAACATTTTATTTTTTTATTTTTTTTGCCGTGTATAATGGGGCGAAGACTACCCTCTCTCACCTTTTTGTTCACTTCAATCCATCTTTATCTCACAAAAAAAAAACTCTCTCTTATTAATAAAGCTGCGTTTTGCCCGTTTTCTTCACGATAAGAAATGCACAGTGACATATATTATGATTCAGTTAGTTGCTGTCGTGTTCTAATCTAGCTGCATTAAGCGCGCTCACTCGAGGGATGAGCATCCCCGCAACAGTGTACCTCAGTGTACCTCAGCCGGGTGCAGTTTCAATCTCTCCCCCTTAGATCGGGACACTTCGCAACTCATAGAACAGGTGCTGACCGCACAGAGAAATGCCAGTTTCCTTATTATTTTAACTTTAATAAAGCTATGACGCATTAAATAGAACTGCATTAAAGATATAACGCCGGGGTGTTTCCTTAAAAGACGCTGGACATGCAAGTTTTGCTTCAGCAGAGCGTCAGCTCCGGCTCTGCTTATTCCACAACAAGAGTGCATCTGTATTTACTTATTTTGTATTTTTGCATTATAATTCCCTCATACTTCGTGATCTACATCACCTGAAGCTGCTTGGAAAGTTTAGAGTGCGTCTGGACTGTGAGATGTTTTCTTCCTCTCCTCAGTCAGGCGCGAGCTTCAGTGCTGCTCTTGTGTGCAATCATTTGAGTTTCATATGATCTTATGTTACGTTAAGATCAAACGACTACTCGACAACGAAAATGTTTGTCGACAATTTTTTATTGTTTTATTCGTTGTCGATAACTTTGACTAATCGTTTCAGCCCTACTTCAGATCGGAATATTTTTAAGATCATGAGAAACATTTCAGTCAAGTGTTTCAAAATTCTTCAAACAAAATCAAAAGTAACAGTCAGTATCTGGTGTGGTCACCAGCTGCATTAAGTACTGCAGTGCATCTCCTCCTCATGGACTGCACCAGATTTGCCAGTTCTTGCTGTGAGGTGTTACCCCACTCTTCCACCACGGCACTTGCAAGTTCCCGGACATTTCTGGGGGGAATGGCCCTAGCCCTCACCCTCCGATCCAACAGGGCCCAGAGGTGCTCAGTGGTATTGAGATCCGGGCTATTCGCTGGCCATGGCAGAACACTGACATTCCTGTCTTGCAGAAAGTCATGCACAGATTGAGCAGTATGGCTGGTGGCACTGTCATGCTGGAGGGACATGTCAGGATGAGCCTGCAAGAAGGGTACCACATGAGGGAGGAGGATGTCTTCCCTGTAACGCACAGCATTGAGATTGCCTGCAATGACAACAAGCTCAGTCTGATGATGCTGTGACACACCGCCCCAGACCATGACGAGACCCTCCTATTTTTGTTATTAACAATTTTATTGATTCCAAACATACAAACACAACATAAAAAATGGAATCATTTATTCAGATTATACCCCCTCCCCCCACCCGACACAAACATGCATTACAATGGTCACCAACATCTAGAGCATCAAAATAAAATAAAAATAAAGAACAAGATATACATTCAAACAACATCAAAACACATAGCCAACTAAACTACAAATCCCTCTCCACAGCCTTCCCCGAGAACCCTCCAAAAAAACCAAATACCCCCCCCCCCACTTCCTGACAAACGAATCCCATTTCCCCAGCCTTCTTAAAAACATCTCCTCAAACGCCGCCACCTTGCCCATCTCTCCGCACCAGTCCCTAAATGAGGGTGCCCCAGCCGACTTCCATCCCCCGAGGATGATTTCCTTACCAATCATGACTCCGGCTAGGACCCAACTTTTTAAATGACTGTCCTCAATATCAAGAGTCATCCCATCCCCCAGGATACAGAGTCTGGAGCTAAATGAAAATTCAGTGTCCAACATCTCACACAAAGTTCTGAACCCTCAACCAAAATTCTTGGATCTTTACTCATCCCCAAAAAACATGTTATGTCCCCGTCTTCTGATTGGCACCGTCAACAGGTGGGTGTGTCTTTAAGACCCAACCTATACAATCTAGAGGGGGTCCAGTAGAATCGATGCAAAATCTTAAATTGCATCAGACAGACCCTTGCATCTTTAGATGTAGACTTGATGCTTTTTAGAATCCTAGCCCACACTCCCTCCTCCAATACCAAGTTTAAATCTTTCTCCCATAATCTCTTGAGAGAAGCCGAAGCTCCGTCCCCCAGACTCTGAATTAGCAGGGAGTAATATACTGATGCCTCATGACCTTTTCCAAAAGCTGTAATCACCACTTCCAGAGTATCTGCCACTTTAGGGGAGTGTATACTACTCTCAGAAATGGTACAGAACAGGTGGCACAGCTGTAAATACCTAAAGAACTGGGATCTAGAAATCTTAACATGTTGAACCAAATTTTCAAAAGATCTAAACACTTCACTCTCATATAGGTCACTGAGTGAAGTAACCCCCCTCCCAGTCCACTCTGACCAACAGAAAGGGGACTTATTAATACACAATTTAGGGTGCAGCCGTACACTTGAGGCAACATTTAAATGTCACAATTAAACTCTGTTCGCTTTTGTCCAAACCATGTGCAAATGCGAGATAACGGGGTGTGACTTAACTTCTCCGGTTAGTTTGATAGGCTTTGCAATGGCGAAATAGGGGCAAGGACGTCCTGTTCAATACAAAACCAGGGAGGGGCTCTCTCAGGTGGAAGCGAACAATGAGCCAAATGTCTAAGACCGAATGCATAATAATAAAACAAAATCTTGGGTAAGCCTAGCCCACCTTTGTCAGTCGGCCTATGTTACTTGTAGAAATGTAATCTGGGACATTCACCATTCCAAATAAAGGACTTTGCTATGCGATCAAATTGTTTGAAATAGGAGAGGGGTACGTCTACAGGGGGAGATTGTAGCAGGTAGATTGAAATACAATTCATTTTAATAACATTAACCTTCCCAATCATAGATAAATGTAATGAAGCCCACCTACTCACATCATTCAAATCTTTTTATTAAAGGGTCGAAATTAACTCTAAATAAATCACAAATTATCTGGGAATAAAATGCCCAAATACTTAATGCCCTGTTTGGGCCACTGGAAGGTGCCCGGCTGAAAAGCCGTTACTGGGCAGTACACTGTCAGAGCCAAAGCGTCGGATTTAGACCAATTGACTCTGTATCCTGAGAATTTAGAAAAGGAATTAATAATTCTGTGGAGGCAAGGCATAGATCTAATGGGGTCAGAGACAAATAATCACATCATCTGCAAAATAAAAGCAAAAGTTTATGCGCCACACCTCCTGCCATCACCCCTGGAAAATCATCCTCCTTTCTTATCATGGCTGCTAATGGTTCCAGGGGAAGACAGAACTATAATGGGGAAAGAGGGCAACCCTGCCAGGTGCCCCTATCCAGAGTAAAATAATCTGAAATTAATCCATTTGTTTGTACTGCCACTACCGGATGTCTATATAGTAACAATCCATTCAATAAAAGTATTCCCGAACCCATATATTTCGAAAATCTTAAAAAGATAATCCCATTCTATCATACTAAACGTGAGATGGCAGCGACCGGAGTCTGATCATTTGCCACTGACTACATGATATTGATGAAACGCATAATGTTATCAGAAGAGCTGTGCCCCAAAATGAACCCCACCAGATCTGTATGTATAAGAGATGTCATAATCGGTTAGCCAAAATGTTTGACAACATTTTAACCTCTAGCTGGATCACCGAAATTGGACAGTAACTCTCACTCCATGATCTCGCTTGGATCTTTGTCCTTTTTAAGAATCATACTGATCCAGGCTTGTGTCATGGTTGGTGGAAGCTTTCCATTCTTTAATGATTCCGTATAAACTTCTAACAAAAGTGGAGCCAGTTCTGTAGCATAAGAAAAACTTCAGCAGCAAAACCATCTGGCCCCGGAGCCTTGCCTGTAGGCAGGGCCTTAATTACCTCATCAAGCTCCTTCAAGGTTATCTCAGAATCAAAATAATTTTTTTGCTTAGTTGTCAGTTAAGGGAGATCTAATGGTTCCACAAAGTTTGTAATATCTTCATCAGTAGACGAAGACGTGGAACCATAACGATCAAGATAGAATTCTTTAAAAGCATTATTAATATCAGTGGCCGAGGTAAATATTTCACCTCCAGCAGATTTCACTGAGAGAATGGTAGAAAAAGACACTCTCTGCTTTATATATCTAGCCAAAAGCTTCCCTGCTTTGTCCCCCGACTCAAAATATGACTGTCTTGCTCTAAATAAACAAAACTCCATCTTCCATGACATAGTAGTATTATATCTGTATTTCAATCGGGTCAATTCTCTGAGGCCAACAGACGACATTCAGCGCTTCAGCTCTGCCTTGGCCCTTTTAATATTCCCTTCCAACTCCACGAGTTCTCTTGCTTTGGACATTTTGATGAATGAGGCATACTGTATGATCCGACCACTAAGAACTGCCTGAAGTGCCTCCCAAGCCACGCCCACAGAGGATACTGAGGACCAGTTGGTCTCCATATACACATTGATTTCAGCCTCTAACATTTGTTGGAATTCAAGATTTTGCAAATGGAATACATTAAAGTGCCAACTATATGATTTCTTTTTCCTCTGTATGTGGCAACACCTCTAAACTCACCAAGGTGTGATATGAGACTAAAATGTTTCCAATTGAGCAATCCACAACAAATGAAATGAGGGACATTTACATTTTACATTTATGCATTTGGCAGACACTTTTATCCAAAGCGACTTACAGTGCAGTTATTACAGGGACAATCCCCCTGGAGCAACCTGGAGTTAAGTGCCTTGCTCAAGGACACAGTGGTGGTGGCTGTGGGGATTGGACATGGATATAAAAAAATAAAATAAAAAAATGACTATTTTATTTAAGTTTTTTATATCTCTGTCCCTCATTTTTAATTTTTTTTTTTTTTATATCCATATACATATACTAGAATAGATCTTATGGACTGATGGGAAAAAAAGTACCAGATGGTACCCTACCAGATGGGTTCAGAAGTCTCCAAAATATCTGTAAGACCAAGATTTTTACACATCCTGTGAACTGTCAATGTTGCTCTAGGGGGCTTACACACTTTTGCTTCACTATGATCAAGGACTGAGTCCATCAAAAGATTAAAGTCTCCTCCCAATATTATATCATGAGGGGTGCCAGTGGCTTGCAACATCCCTTCAAGATCTATAAAAAAGCCCTGATCATCAGCATTATGTGCATAAATATTAGCCAAAATCAACCTTTGCCCCTGAATTTCTGCTAAAACAATAATGACTCTTCGTAATTTCTTTAATCTGTTTGAGACACTTGAATTGTAGATGTTTACTTATCAGTGTAATGACTCCCCTGCTCTTACTTGAGGCAGGACTATAAAAAAAAAATATGCCCACCCCATATCTTCCCAAATGTTTCAGCTTCCTGCGGAGAAAGGTGCATTTCTTGAAGAAACATTGTTTCCTCAAACAGTCAAGTGAATATTCAGTGAGCCGGTCCACTCGGCTGCGATGTGAGTACAACAAGATGACTTGCTCCATTGACTTTATGAAGGACATCGCTTGCTGTGGGCATGTGAATGTTTTACGGCCATCCTTAGCATCTATTCTCAATTTGGCCGGGAATATCTGTGCAAAAGCGACCTTCTGTTGATGTAAATGTTTCTTGCATTCCTTGAATCGATCACGTTTCTCTCTCTTGTTGAATTCGCAAAGTCTGGGAACAAGAAAATGCTGTGGTTCTTCCAAGAAAGATTTCCTTTACTTCTCGCCTCACGTAACACAAGATCTTTATCGGATGATCTCAAAAATTTGGCCAGAATTGATTATCGTATTCTCTTAGACTCGTAGACTCATTAATTTATTTATTTATTGCGATCTCTAGTTTATCTTGGATCTCCGTAGAAGACCATATCACAAGTAGAGTGCTTGGTTCCTCCACGTTTCCTCAACGCTTTTGATGTGACATTTTTGCAGTCTTTTTTATTGTTAGAGTGAAGTACTCCTTGCTGCAGAAGGTAGCTAGCCAAACTGTTGTTGTTTGTAAAACTTTACTTATGAAACAGTATCCTGCCCTCCACCCCCTGACTTTACATGTTGTCATTTCAGTCTCTAGGCACGATCATGATTTCAAGCTAGATTACACTTTAGGAAGTGTAATCGAGCTTAAAATCGTGATTTGCCAAGGAGACTTCTGTCAAGATGTACAGTGAAAAAGTTATATTTTGGTCTGTTCTCACACAAATCGAACTGGATTGCTTTGTTGGAGCTTTTGGAGTTTCATTTTTGGGTGTTATGTTTTGCCCATGCTTTACTGCCAATAGGAGTTAATCTGTTGGTTGTTTACACTTGAGTCCTCTTTTAAGATCCATCCATCCAATCTCTATAGCCGCTTATCCTATACAGGGTTGTGGGTAGTGCTGGGGCCTATCCCAGTGGTCTCAGGCCATCCTGGACAGGGCTAACACACACAGACAAAATGTATAGTCTCTCCAATTCACTTGACTTGCATGTTGCACGTGAACACAGGCAGAACATGCAAATTCCACACAAAAAGGCCCAGTTTGAGCCGGGACTCGAACCGGTGACCTTCTTGCTGTAAGGCGATGGTGCTACCCATTTTGCTCCTTCCTTACATGGTGAAATGCTCTTATCTCCTCCTTGGTCCACAACAACCCTGTGCAATGGGGTTGCTATAGATTTGTTTAGACATTTGTAATGGCCAAACATATTTGGAATTACTCAAATGTGCAACTGAAGTAGGGCTGGGTGAAATGGCCAAAAATATTATTAAGATATTCTTTTTCATTTCGTTTGATATCGATATTTATAATGATATACATTCAAATTTGCACATTGCGTTTTTTGTTTTATTTGTTTTTTTTAAGTTGGCTGAAGAAAAAAAAAATCCTAAATAGTCAATACAAAACTGCATTGGGGGCCCAGAGACAGCCAAAGGGATTTCCTACCAAAATATTAAAATATTTTTTTTTTTAGAGTTTATCAGTCGTGCAGTTGAATATGAATGTTAAAAGATCATCTGTTCGTTTTGAAAAATAATGACCGCATATCATTTTTACATTTAAATTATTTTTATATTTCGTTACATTCAGATAGCAAGTATGAGGTCATAGAAGCCCTTGTGACTGAGGAATGATACTTGTTGGGAGGGCGGAACCTTTGTAATGTGTCCGCCCGGAGTCATTACAGTGATGGACACACCACAACAGCGCTTCCGTATCAGTGATAAAATGATGGAGAAAGGAGCTTTTAGTGCTATTTTATGTACAAAACAAGCCCAGATGGGACAGATAGAGTATTTTCTAGGGCTGCCCCCTGATAGTGGACCAAACCTTAGTCGATGAGAAGAGTCTTGGTCGACCAAGTTTTGATTGGTCAGTTGGTCGCAGAAAAAACTAGTATTACCGCTGGTTGGACACAAGGTGGTGGGGTAATTTTTGTTAAGCAGGGTTAGGGTTAACCATACACAATAAAGCAAGACACCTTGATTTCAAACTTTGAACTTTATTTTGTATTTATTTTAACTAAACATTCAAATGAAACTGAAAAAAAAAATAAATAAATGTGCAATTAAAATAAATGTGTTTTTCAACTTTTTGAAAGATGGTTTTACAACAGTTGTCAACATCTCTCTGGCATAGAACCTGCATCATCTGTGCATTCTCTACCTGTCGGGTATTTCGTTGTCCGTGAAAATACATTGTGTGTGTGTGTGTGAATAAATTCGTTTTGTTCCCTCCTTCACGAGATATATATATTGCAATATCCAAATACATCGGCAACCCTGGGGCTGAGGGATCAGTGAATATTCTTGCTTTAGTGATTTTGCATTAAATTAATTTATTTAAAAAAATGAAAAACTTAAATCAAATACATTTCTAAATTCAAATTGCACTCCAAACGAAATGAAAAAGCAATTAAAATAATGAAGTGATAAAAGAATAATATATACATACACACACACCTTTCCATTTACCGTCAGGCAAGTATCCGTCTAAACATACAGGCGGAAAACTACTTACACAAATGAAGACATAAAAACAATTATAAATGTAAAAATAATAATAATAATTTTGATGATAATCACTGAAATATAAATCATAGTTCGAGGTGAACGTGTTTTTGTATTTTGTTTTAATCACAGACGTATAGGCTGCAGAGTTGTGGTCACAATGAACTGCTCTGTGGAAATAAAGTGAACTGAACTCAAAACAACTCATGAGCTGAGATGTCTGAGGTCATTTGCAGCACTCAGACGATACTGTTCTTGCAAAAAAAAAATAAAAATCGGAAGCTTTTACATGCGCGTGTTCCACGAGAATGCATGCCTTCGTATCTTCGCGTCATATATGCGCATAGACTGCTTTTCTGTCAGCTGTTCTTAATAATATAATAAAGTGTTTCTTCAAGCACGTATGTGTGTCTACGGGCAAATATTTTTTAATATTAATTTGATAATAATAATAGCCTAATAATAATAATAATAATAATAATTTAATACATGGGAAAATGAGCCAAATAACGTCTTGACATCGTCAAAGGTATCAGCTAAAGGTATATAGCGATCACTCTCACCATCGTCGATCCCTGAAATCATCGTCTATCGGCACAACCCAAATGTTCAGACAGTCTCCTTGCTGGTTTTTCCGACACATTCAGAATCATTACCGCTTTTGCCGGTGTTGCTGTGGCTTGCTTCGTGCGTGCGCTTGTAAAATGTATAAAGGCTCATTATTACAGTTTAGTATTTCTCTGTAATGTAGAACAGTATTAGCAATGTTACTTATAACATTCTTTCTCAGCCCTGGAGCTCAAACCATTTTCTGATTGCACCCCCCCAAAAAAATATATTTAAGTAATTAAATGAATATCATAAACGTGCAACTAGTCGACAAATGGTTTAAATTAACGCCTACTAGTTGATTAGGAAAATCTTTGGTCGAGGGCAGCCCTAGTATTTTCAGCCTATGTAAGGCGCATGTTATTTACCACAGAAGCATGTCAAGTCTTAACTGTCACTCTGCATTTCCCATGGAGTTCAAAGCAACACTTGGCGCTGGCGTTGACGGTCTGACAGGAATCATGAGCGCAGCTTAATTTATATTTGGCAGATTAATATTTGGGAGGATGAGAGTTTGAGATTTAATGCCCAATGCAATGAATACTAAACCTATGGGGACTAAAGCTATCTTTACACAGTAATGGTGGGACAGAAGCTGCATCTGAAGTGGCAGTTAAATGTATTTTCTAGGGCTGCAACAACTAATTAGTTGGATATTTGCAGTAAGCACGGAGAAGCCCCGTCAGTGACGTCACTTCACAGCCCAGTTAAAAATGTGTTGCATTATGAAACTCGTTTGAAAAACGGAGAAAAGTTGTAGCGGAAAAAACACGACCCAAGTTGTCCGGCGCACGAGAGCACTTTATAAACACTGCAAAGAAGATCATAATTATGCAGATTAATGTGGACCGGTTGCTGCATCAGGTGCGTTTACAGAGTGGTTGGGCTGTACGAGAGTTTTTTCTCTCCAGCGCATCACTTACATTTGACTGCTATTTTCTATGTTTTATAATGTAAACATGTTATGAATTGAAAATCAGCCGCTTATTTCGCAAAACTGTTTGTTCTTACCACAGGCGAGTCTCCGTTAAACTCTAACGAGCAAGCGAGCGTGCGCATCCACGTCAGTCAAAACGATCGCAGTGGAGAAAGGGAGCGCAATCATTTTGATTAAACTGTCCAACATCATACCACGATTTCAATGTAGTCAATTGTGCAGCTTTCATGGATATCAGACTGAAGTCTCAGCAGTCAAGGTGTGCTGGTTTTTAAAGTGTTTTCTCCTGCTCATTTAAGCGCATGTAATAATTTTTCAGCACAAGAGTGAATTTGCACAGGGTTTACAGATGATTGTACTATATTAAACTGTATATAATGCTGAATATAATGTATAATAATGCTAAGGGTCCTGATAATGCCACATCATGTAATGTCTGATTTCACTAGTAAATTTATAAAATGGCAAACATTATTTTACTGTATAAACAAACAATTAAAAAAAAAAAAAGAATAGTTTAGAAGCATGTAATCAGTGAAAATACTATTTTAAAAACTATAATATTAAAATACTTAAATGTATATAATCAGTGACAGCATTCAAGCATACTGTATCTAACATAATTATGTATTTATCAGCTGGGCATAATTATTAACATTTCTATTCCGATGTCACTAATGCCCTCAGCTGGGCTGAATTTTTTGTCCCACTCCATCCCCGATGGATCATTTTACTCTTTAATGATGAGCATTTTTCGTTAAGTTTTAAAAGTAAAGGAACTGTTTCACATATGTCCTGAAAGTAATAATAATAAATTTAAACTTCTGATGATCCAGGCTTTGTTCAAAATTGTGAGAGTATAAAATTATTAATTCAGTTATGTAATGCAAACCAAATCCTTATGCCCTTTATCATTTCAGTTTTTTGAAAAATCATATTTTAATAAAATACAGGAAATAAAATCAAATTTTTATCTGATTAATCGATTAATTGTAGAAATAATCGAAGATTAATCGATTATCAAAATAATTGTTAGTTGCAGCCCTAGTATTTTCACAGAGCAGGAATAAATGCATTTACACAGTAGTTGCAAATGCATAAATAATGTTATAAGATGAAGGTTTTAAATGTAAAATTATGAGATATATAGAGAATATAGAAATACACTGCCTGGCCAAAAAAAGTTATACTCTAATATTTCGTTGGACTGCCTTTAGCTTTTATTACGGTGCGCATTTGTTGTGACATTGTTTCAACAACCTTATGCAACGTCACAACATTTATTTCTGTCCAGAGTTTTTTTTTTTAAATTAATGGTGGGAGAGTCGAACAACTCCGTAAAGTCTTCTCCAGCAGATCCCAAAGACTTTCAATGGGGTTAAGGTCAGGACTCTGTGATGGCCAGTTCATGTGTGAAAATGATTCCTAAATTCTCCCAGAACCACTCTTTCATAATTTGAGCATGACGAATCTCAGCATTATCATCCTGGAATATGCCCGTGCCGTCAGGGAGGAAAAAAATCCATTGATGGGATAACCTGGTCATTCAGTACATTCAGGTAGTCAACTGACTTCATTTTATTGCCCTATAACGTTGCTGAGCCTAGACCTTACCAATTGAAGCAACCCCAGATCATAACACTGCCTCCAGAGGCTTGAACAGTGGGTACTATGCATGACGGGTGCATCGCTTCATGCGCTTCCCTTCTTACCCTGAAATGCCCATCACTTTGGAATAGGGTAAATCTGGACTCATCAGACCACATGACCTTTTTGCATTGCTCCACTGTCCAATCTTTATGCTCCCTAGCAAATTGAAGTAATTTTTTCCAATTAGCCTAACTAACAAGTGGCTTTCTTGTGGCCACACAGCTGTTTAGTTCCAATCCTGTAAGTTCTCATCACATTGTGCTTGTGGAAATGCTCTTAATTTCATTACTAAACATAGCCGTGAGTTCTGCTGTCGATTTTTTATGATGTGACTTCAAGCATTTTAGTGATCTCCGATCACGATCATTCAAGATTTTTTTCCGACCACAATTCTTCCACGAAGCTGAAGGTTCACCACTATCCTTCAGGTTTTAATAATGTGTTGGACAGTTCTTAACCCAATTCCAGTGATTTCAGCAATCTCCTTAGTTGTTGTCTTTGCTTTATGCAGGCCAATAATTTTCCCCTTCTGAAACACAGTAACATCTTTTCCACAACCACGAGATACGTCTTCCAACATGGTTGTTTAAGAAATGAGGAGCTACAGACTGCATCAGTTAGGGTTAAAAGAATTGTTTGCCAGCTGAAACATTAATCACTGCAATAATGATCCAATCATAGGCTCTTAAGTAACTGCTTATTTAAGTCCCGTCAATGTATAAAATGAATGAAAATATGAATGAATACTCGACCTATGGGGACTAATTCTTTCAATAAGTCAACCTCCCAATTAGACTTTGGGAAAAGTTAAAATTTAGATGAACTGGTGCTATTTAAGTGCATTCCTGCCTTTTATACGATGGAAGGCTTTGTTTGGAAAATATTAATAAAGAATTATATTGTTACATATTGTTTTGTTTTCTTTCCTAAGATGGAAATTAATGCATTTTTACAGGAAAATAATGTATGTGGTATCAAATTTCAGCATTTTCAAAATCTGTGATTTAACGCGATAAGAGAGATTATTCGTGATATAAATTTTTTGATAATTTGTTTAGTAATTGACTACACTGGTCGCGCTTTGTGTCTCGTGCTGTAAATTCAGCAGCGTTGTTGACTGCGCCACTGAGTAGTAGTGCAGAAAATACTGTCTGGATCATTTAGGTTTTCTGTCTGCATCGCCGGTAGAGTGCATGTTCAAGAACTGTTAACAGAAACAAACGCCATGAAAACATTTGGTTCTGGTACTGTAATTAAGGATGCACAAATATGAACATTTTTGGCTGATACAGATAAAAAAAAACTAAAAACATTGGTGATATTTTGCCACTTATTTGCACTGTTTTGCTCAGGAATTATGTTTTAAAAATGTAAAGAGATACAAAAGCTTTTATTGTTTTAAGTAACAATAAATAATATCCACTGAACATGGATTGGATCTGTTGAACACATGACAGGCCAACATTTTTAAAGTGAGCTGCTATGAAAGATAAATAAAATAAAAATATAAAAAATATTGAAAAATAACTAATGATGATTTATTTGAAAAAGGGTTATTTTAACAGTTCAAAACAACAGAACTCACATTTTACATGTTTGTACTGTATATAATAGAACATCACAAATTAATATTATACATATGTTGGGCAATTCCACGGAAATGTCAACCACATCATATTAAAAAAAAATTTAACCAAAGGAACAAAACGCCCTTTTAAGTTTTATTATGGTATAATGAATAATGGATAACTAGACAGCGCTGCTTGCTAACACAGTGCTGACTGTAGCGCTGTTGCAGTCTATTTTTTAACGTAGACTTTCAAGCTTTAGTAATTGTGCAAGACCATATTGTCAAATAATTTTGTACTTTTAAAGAGCTTTTCACAACACACATCGTTTGCCTTTTGTTTTGACTGCTGTCTCTTAGCAGTCAATCAAACGGCACAATATTTACAGTTAAGATGAGTCACTGATAAATAAATAATGTTTATTAGCTTTTACAGAAGTTTTTATTTTTTAGGTGAGCTGCTCTGTGAAGTGCCGCGCACAGACTGTAAACATCTCATCTGGAACTGATCTTTAATATCTGATCCACTGAGATGGATGGACGCAGTGAAGATGAAAGTGTCAGCAACAGCAGTGGAAAGTCCAGGTAATCAGAATAAATAGCCCTTTTTATGTTGGAGGTTGACATATGAAAGGAACTATCCAAAAATGGTCCTCCATTTTCTTTTCTTCATGTTGGTCCTACCCATATTATCTCTTCTGTGAGACACAAAAGTTGATGTTAGGAAAAATGTCAAAGCTAGGAGATGTTAGATATGAAAAAATCTATTACAAGCGTCTATTTCTCCATACAAGGAAACTGGATGGTGATTCATACTGTGAAGCTCCACAAAGGACAAAGTATCACGAAAGTATATGGCTCTTGCATTATATTCCAATCCAAATGAAGCCATACAATACCTTTGTGTGGTGAAAAGGCTAAAAGTGTATATTAAATTAATATTTGTTTAATGTTAAAAGTATTGTATGATTGCCCTTTTTAACAACAGCAGGATATGGAAAATACAAAACATACTGTAATTAAAGTTGTTACTCTTTGTAAATCTTCACCTTTTCCACAGCCAGTGTTGGAGTAATGGATTGATCAGATTGCTGTAATCAGATTACAAAAATCAAGTTTAATGCTAATTATATTGTCTAATCACAAAAAATCCTATCAAGTATAATCTGCTTGCAACCATCATAATTCTGGTTAAAATGAATTAATCTTATAGCTGTCAATCAGCACATGCAAAAAAATAAAAATATGTTGTGTGAAGTGACTCATCCATCTGATCCATATAAATGTGTATCTGTGTCTCAGTAACTCAGATGATGAGTCTGATTCAGGATCGGGCTCTGGCTCCAGCTCAAGCAGTAGCAGCTCCAGCAGTAGCCAATCAGAGAGCAGTGACTCAGGAAGTGGCTCAGATTCCTGTAGCCAATCAGATTCTGACTCTGAGAAGTCCAAGAAAAAGGATGATCAGGACAACAGAATTGATGGAGCAGCGGTAAGGCTTCATAAAATCTTTGTGTAAATTGTCTAATGCCTGGGTAAGTGCCAATGTACTGCTTTAAAGAGGGGTCAAGCACAACAATTGCAATAGATATGGTTGAACATTAACATGTGAGTGGAGACGAAACAAAAGAGTTTTAGGGCATATTGCTGTATATCAGTGGAGTGAAGACAATTAGGAGTTTTATTCAAACTTTTGTAGAATGAAGTGAGAACAGCACTCAGAGCAGCACTGGCACCAAAACAAGGACTGCTTTAAGACTTAACATAGATTCATAGATATTTACTCTTGCAAAGAATGTTTTGGGTTTAGTACAAGTTAAACTCTATTGACAGCATTTGTGGCATAATGGTGATTACCAAAGAAATTTATTTTGATTCATTCCTCTTTTTCTAAAGAAATATATAATGTGACGTAAGGAACATCAATGAAAGGAAACCGGTCCAATTTACAAAACAGTAACTACACACAGTTTCAAAAGTATAGCCTCAATACTTAAACATAATATATGTTATCCAGCCAGGTCTCCCAAGCAACCAAATTGGCTAGAGTCACATGGGGTAACCTCCACATGGTCGCTATAATGTGTGGTTCTCGCTCTCGGTGGGGCACGTGGTGAGTTGTTTGTGGATGCCACCGAGAATAGCGTGAAGCCTCCAAACACGCTATGCCTCTGCGGTAACATGTGATAAGATGCGCGGACTGACGATCTCAGACACGGAGGCAATTGAGATTCATCCTCCGCCACCCGGATTGAGGTGAGTCACTACGCCACCACGAGGACTTAGAGCGCATTGGGAATAGGGCATTCCAAATTGGGGAGAAAAAAAAACATAAATCAACTTGACTCTAGTATATGGAAGACCAAATGTAACCATATTAATAATAATATAAATATACTTGCAAGGAAATGGTAAAAAAAAAAAAAAAAACTTACCTGGTAATAAATGTTCAAATTCAACATAAATTAGTATTTATACATTTATTTCCTTATGCGTTATTTTATTTATTTCAACATTTATTTAAGCATGTTTTTCCCAGATTTATTTAGTTCTACATTTATTTATATTCAAATCTATTTACATATTTCTACATTAATTTGTCTATATGGTAATGAGGGGGTGTGTTTTCTAATTCAGGAATAGCAATCAAGCTCCGAGTGTTCCAGAGTGAAGCTTGGAAGCCACAGTGAGATCCTGGAATGAATTATCTCTATTGCATTACAGTGGCTATAAAAAGTCTACTCACCCCTGTTAAAATGGCAGGTTTTTGAGATGTAAAAGATGAATCCAGTATAAATCGTCAAATCTTTTTCCACCTTCAATGTGATAATGCAATCAACCAAACTGAAGTGAACAACTAATGCAATGTTTTTAGGAAAAAAATAAAATACTTACAATAACCTGGTTGCATAAGTGTGCACACCCCTCAATTAATACTTGAAGCACCTTTTGTTTTAATACAGCAGTCAGTGTTTCTGAATAAGATTCTATCATCTTGTTTTGTCCATTTTTTCACACTCTTCCTTGCAAAAAAGCTCCAGACCGATCAAATGGCGAGGGGATCTCCTCATACCCCTCTCAAGTCATTAGTCACAAGTTTTTGACTGGATTTAGGTCTGGGCTCTGATTGGGCCATTCCAAAACCTTGATCGTCGTCTTCTGAAGCCATTCCTTTGACTTAAAATTGTGTTTGGGGTCATTTTCGTGCTGAAAGATGAAATTCTTCTTCATCTTCAGCTTTCTAATGGAGACCTGCAGGTTTTGTGCCAAAATGGACTGGTATTTGGCACTATGCAAGACTTCTATCTTGACTAGTGCCCCAGTCCCAGCTGAAGAGAAGCAGCACCATAGCATGATGCTTCCCCACCACCTTGCTTCACTGTGGGTATGGTGTTGTTTGAGTGATGAGCAGTCTTTTTTTTTTTTTTGCGCCAAACATACCTTTTAAAATGATTGCCAAAAATCTTGGCAAGATCTTCTATCTTGGTTACATCAGACAATAAAACATTTTGCTACATGGTTTTCGGTGATGGAATATATGTTTTGGCAGTAATGGCTTTCATCTTGCCACCGTACCCCATAGCCCAGACAAATGAAGAATACGGGATATTGTTGTCACATGCAGCGAGTGTTAGGTAGTTGCCAGATATTCTTGCAGCTCCTTTAATGTGACTGTAGGCCTCTTGGCTGCCTCCCTGATAATTTTTTTTCTTGTTTTTTCATAAATTTTTGATGGGTGCCTTGTTCTTTTGAAATGCCATTGTGGTGCCCCATTTTCTCCACTTGTTGATGATGGCCTTCACGGTGTTCCATGGCACATCTAATGTTTAGGAAAATCTTTTGTATCCCTCTCCTGTTCACAATGAGACCCGCACATTCTTTGTAAGCTCTTTGCGGGCTATGGCTTCAGCAGTAAGATGCAACCAAGAAGATGCCAAGAAAATCCTACAGAAACGGCTCATTTTTATGCAGGGTTGATCAGCATTACTTAATTGATGACTGGAGAATTATAATTAATTTGAGTAAGAATTTAAATGTGGTTGGTTAAACTGGTCACATGCCCCATTATAAAGGGTGTGCACACTTATGCAACCAGGTAATTTTAGGTTTTTAATTTTTCTTAAAAGTTTCTACAGTATTTGTTTGTTTCTTGAATTTTGTTGGTTTTAATATCACATTAAAGGTAGAAAAATATCTGACTTGATTTATCTTGGATTCATTTTTTACAGCTCAAAAATCTGCAATTTTAACAAGGATGTGTTGACTTTTTATAGCCTCTGTAATGACTAATGAGGTGGACGATATGACCAAAATCTTATATCACCGTTTAAGTCATTTCATACAGGTAACTGTATGTACCTAGCATGACAATACCTATACTGTACATAGAAATCCCAGCCATCAAGGATTCAGCTGAAAATCATTAGTCAATCTGAACAGATTCTTCATCTTCAACAGATCTGATAACAGACACTTTGACATGGACAAAAAGCAGCATGTGCACGTGAAATTATACAATATTAATCATAATTAAAACGCGCCTGATTTTAGTATAAGTGTTTGATTTTAATCAGGGGAGTGAGTGATTTCAGGCACAGCAAACATCTGCCCAGAAATCACATTTGTTTAGGAAGAGTTCAATTCATGGTAAACAATTTTAAGGAGAAATAACACATTTATGGAAAAACAAAAGCAATTTTATCGTCGTTAGTTTAATCAGCTATCACTTAGCCAAACATGAAAAATGTTATGATACAATTTTAATAACATATAATTTAATGACTGTCAAACATTGGTCCAATTAGTTGGAACCAAATAAAAAATAAAAATAATGTCCATGTCAAATATGACTTGCCTTATTTTCGGATTTCGGAAGCCTGTCTCACCTTTCTGTCTACACTGTTGACTTGGTCACTGATCTTTTTCTTTTCTTAAATAGATATGCCACAAAGATGAACATTAATAGCTTAATCTTCTGATTCTGATTACCATTAATCCAAATTCAAAATAATAGCCAAACAAAAAGTCTAAGAACAAAATCATTGTTTAGATATATACCAGGGATGCCTGCACGTCTAAATGAGATCTACTTTTCCATGTTGTTATAGCAAGATCTACCATACACAATATATACATTTTTGATAGTGAAATTTGACAATTCTCAATACCTGTTTTGATACCACAACAAAAAAAATATATTATATATATATATATATTTTTTTTTACTTTAAACATCTTTACCTAACGTTACTCTCTCACTCCCTCGCTGTGGGTGTGCCCTGTACTCCTGGTATTAATATGCACTTTCCAAATTGTCTGATCGGATGGTTTTCCTTTTTAAAGCCACACATAACCAGTAAAGTTTAAAAATCTTGTTTTAGCGCAGTGGTTGATTGACAGTTCAAATTTTTACCCTAGAACTCCTTGATTTTGTCGGACTTGCACTTGAAGTAAAAAAAAAATGGTGCTGTCGGTCGATTGCAATTTTTAATCACGATTAATCACACTTTTTTCCCCTAGTTAATCGCGATTAATCGTAGATCTTGAAAGTTTTGAAATTTGACTATATAAACTTCTGTCAAAATGCATTTAATTCCATCTTAGGAAATAAAATAAAATGTAACAATATAATGCTTAATTAACATTTTCCAAACAAAGCCTTCCAAAATATAAGGATGCATGTAATATATAATGCACTAAAATAGCACCAGTTCAAGTATCATTTAACGTTTCAAAAAGTCTAATTGGGAGGTTGACTAATTGAAAGAACTAGTCCCCACATAGGTTGCATTTTCATTGCAATGGGCATTAAATCTCTTTAACTCTCATCCTCCACAATATTAGTCTGCCGAACTGTGGCTATCCGCTTTCCTACAGCAATTGCAAAGTCGCCTTTAAGATTCCTGTCAGGGCATCAACACCAGCACTGCTTTGAACTCCACATGAAGACAAAAATGTCTCATTCTGCGTTTTGGTGATAGTTAAGACTTGACGTGCTTCTGTAGTAATTAAAATGTGCCTTACATAGGCTGAACAATACTTAATTTCTATCACAAATTCCATCTGGGCTTGTTTTGTACATAGCATTAAGAGGTCATTTCTCCATCTTATCACGGAAGTGATAATAATAATAATAATAATAATAATAATAATAACTTTATTTGTATAGCACCTTTTAGCAACTTAGCACAAAGTTCTTCACAATATAAATTAAAATCAAAAACACATAAAACATAAACACATTCACATAGAAGTACTAAAGGCAAGTCTGTACAAGTGAGTTTTTAAAAGAGACTTAAAAAAACAGACACAGATTTAGAAGATCTGATATCCCTGGGTAGGCTGTTCCATAATCGTTGGGCCTTCACTACAAAAGCTCTATCACCTTTAGCTTTACATCTGGATTTTGGATCAGCCAACAGTTCACAACAAGAAGATCTAAGAGGTCTAGCTCTTTTGTAAGATCTTAATAGTTCTTCTAAATATTCAGGTGCCAAGCCATTTAATGCTTTATATGTAATTATTAAAATCTTAAAATCAACCCTAACATGGATAGGTAACCAATGCAAAGAGGCTAAAACTGCAGTAATATAACTTGAAGACCTTGTTTGTGACAAGTCTAGCTGCAGCATTTTGCATTAATTGTAGCTGTGCTAAAGTGCGTTGATTTAATACTGAAAACTGCATTGCAATAATCAAGGTGAGACTAAATAAAAGCATGTATGAGCTTCTCTGTATCCTTGAAACTCAAGATATGTCTTACTTTGGGAATGTTGCTTAACATGGTATTCTGTGTCAAAATAGACACCCAAATTTCTCACCACCTGCTGAATATTTGGGAACACCTGTCTAAGCAATGTTGTGTGTGTGTGTGCAGAGATTTTATTTTCTCCCCTTTTTCTACCCAATTTGGAATGCCGAATTCCCAATGCACTCTAAGTCCTCGTGGTGGCGTAGTGACTCGCCTCAATCCGGGTGGCAGAGGACGAAACTCGGTTGTCTCCGCGTCTGAGACCGTCAACCCACGCAACATATCACGTGGCTTGTTGAGTGCGTTACCGCGGAGACATAGCACATGTGGAGGCTTCACACCATCCACTGCGTCATCCACGCACAACTCACCACATGCCCCACTGAGAGCGAACCACATTATAGCGACCAAGAGGAGGTTACCCCATGTGACTCTACCCTCCCTAGCAACCGGGCCAATTTGGTTGCTTAGGAGACCTGGCTGGAGTCACTCAGCACGCCCTGGGATTTGAACTCGCGAACTCCAGTGGTGGTAGACAGCGTCTTTACTTGCTGAGCTACCCAGGCCCCGTGTGCAGAGATTCTTTTATTTACTTTGATAACATCCTCCCCGCGGCGCTCTTTCATACAGAGAGCTTAATGGTCAACTAGCGTGTTACAACAGTACCGCTCATAGAATATCTATGGAACCCCCGTGTTATGCTATTTTATGCTACGCTTATAGGCTCCCTTTGGTTGAAGGGGCTATGGTGTGTGTTTGTGGTGTGTGTGTCAGTGTAATGACTCTGGGCGGACACATTACAAAGGTCCACCCTTTCAATAAAAGTGTTTATTAAGGTTTATGTTGTATTAACGGTAAATGCATTAATCGCAATTAAGAAAAATTAAAGCGTTAAACTTTAATTAATTGCATGCGTTAACGTGTTAATTCTGACAGCTCTAAAAAAATAAAAAATAAAAAAAAAATAAAAATCAATAGCAACAACGACAACAAAATCAACAACACTGATGGGGGACGCTGGGAACAGAGCTACACTTTTGTGAGGCTGCTTTAAATTAGCTTTCGCTGCATCGGAATATGCAGGCAGCTGCCTAATCAGTTAATGGTTTAAACAACTTCGAAAGAATGGAACTCTCTGAACAAAGTTTAAAAAGCACCTTAATTCATCATACATTCATCCATCCTCATACAGTCTCTGAAGGCATTTTCCAGTTTTCTGACACAGCCTGTGTCTTCAGGTTACAGTTTAAACTGGGCGTGTGCGGTGTCCCTGCAGTCAGAGTGAGAGATGAGACGAGGCTGAAAAAGCACACTTTTTCTTTTTTTTTCTCTCCCTCTCCCCAGTTTGGCATGCCCAATTCCCAATGCGCATTAAGTCCTTGTGGTGGTGTAGTGACTGGCCTCAATCTGGGTGGCGGAGGATGAATCTCAGTTGCCTCCGCGTCCGAGACGATCCGTGCTTTTTATCACGTGGCTTGAGCGCGTTACCGCGGAGACATAGCACGTGTGGAGGCTCACGCTATTCTCCATGGCATCCACACACAACTCACCACGCACCCCACCGAGAGCGAGAACCACATTATAGCGACCACGAGGAGGTTAGCCCAACGTGACTCTACCCACCCTAGCAACCGGATTCACTCAGTCACTCAGCACGCCCTGTCTTCACTTGCTGAGCTACCCAGGCCAGCCTAAAAGCACTCTTTAACCACGTAGCACATACTAAACTCAGTTGACAACATGTTGAAAATACACTATAAACCTATTTATCAACACGATCTTTTACAATAAAGACTTTTATGACTCAACATAAAATACTGCACTGAAATACTCATTTACTTAAAGATGTTTTGATGCAAGTTAGTCACACAGTAACAGGCTAACAATACTTCCCTCATGTAAACTAGATTTCATGATGGTTTAGTGTACAATAGAGTTAAATTACCCACTCTCGATAATCATCTGATTATTTATGTTAGTCACCCCAGGAAAAATTTGATGTAGTAATCCAGAAATCACTTTATTTTCTATGTAGTCACACATTACAAACAGTACAGATGCGGTGAAAACTTAGTGTGTCTCCCGATGAAGTTGCACATATGTGAAATGGGTGATCCTCTTTGTATACTTTATTTCTGTTAGCAGGCTAGCAACTAAAACAGAGGGCCCTTTCCACCTGGTGTTAAGATGCGTTTTGGGTGATCGATCACATGTGGTCAGCCCTAAATACAGGTCTAAACGGGGTCTAAAACGTCTTGTGATAAAATCGCAGAAACCACATACAAATGTGGTCAAAAACGCATGTGTCCACGTCACGTTTGAGGTGTAAATGCTAATCCGTCCTGTATGCGTCTTGACAGCAGTGAAGCACCACCTCTCAAATCACATTTTTATTTATTGTCACACAGCCATATACACAAGTGCAATGGTGTGTGAAATTCTTGGGTGCAGTTCCGATCAACATAGCAGTCGTGACAGTGATGAGACATATACCAATTTACAATAACATCAAATTAACACAACACAATTTAAAGTCTAATATACACATAATTACACACAACACACCATACAAATAATAAAATACACTGTACAGTATACAATACGCACAATATAGATACATTATTCAATAAAAATAAAAAATAAAAAAGTATATATAGTAGTATATATAGAATGTACAGTAGGTTGTATTGTACTGTATTGACATTCAGGCTGTCGGTTGATAGTAAGTTGTTAAGAGAGAATATAATTTATGACAGTCCGGTGTGAGATATAAGAGTAAGAGTAATAAAGTGCAGTGCTGATGTATTTTGATCGTGGGAGATCAAGAGTCTGATTGCTTGGTGGAAGAAGCTATCATGTAGTCGGCTTGTGCGGGTCCTGATGCTGCGATACCGCCTGCCTGATGGTAACAGTGAGAACAGCCCATGGCTCGGGTGGCTGGAGTCTCTGATGATCCTCCAAGCTTTTTTCACACACTGCCTTGTATATATTTCCTGGAGGGAGGGAAGCTCACCTCCGATGATGTGTCTGGCAGTTCGCACCACCCTTTGCAGTGCTTTGCGGTTGTGGGCTGTGCTATTGCCGTACCAGGCGGAGATGCAGCCAGTCAGGATGCTCTCTACAGTGCAGGTGTAGAACCGTGTGAGGATGTGGCGGTTCATTCCAAACTTACTCAGCCGTCTCAGGAAGAAGAGGCCTTCTTCACAACGACTTCAGTGTGGACGGACCATGTGAGTTCCTCAGTGATGTGGACACCCAGGAACTTGAAGCTGCTGACTCTCTCCACTGGTACTCCATTGATGGTGATGGGACTGTGTTCTCTGTCTTTTCTTCTGAAGTCCACAACAAGCTCCTTTGTCTTACTGACATTGAGGGAGAGGTTGTGCTCCTGACACCAGTGTGTCAGTGTGTGCACCTCCTCTCTGTAGGCTGTTTCATCATTGTCGGAGATCAGACCTACCACCGTCGTGTCATCAGCAAACTTAATGATGGCATTGGAGCTATGTGTTTCTACACAGTCATGTGTGTACAAGGAATACAAGAGTGGGCTGAGAACACAGCCCTGTGGGGCTCCAGTGTTGAGGGTCAGTGATGAGATGTTACTGCCCATTCTAACCACCTGGCGTCTGCTTGACAGGAAGTCCAGGATCCAGCTGCACAGCGAGCTGTTTAAGCCTAGAGCCCGGAGTTTCTCATCTAGCTTGGAGGGCACTATGGTGTTGAATGCTGAGCTGTAGTCTACAAATAGCATTCTCACATAAGTGTTCTTTTTTTTCCAGGTGGGAGAGAGCAGTGTGTAGTGTAGATGCAATGGCATCATCAGTGGAGCGGTTGTTGCGGTAAGCAAACTGCAATGGGTCAAGAGAGAGTGGCAGCACAGAGCAGATGTAATCTCTGATTAGTCTCTCAAAGCATTTGCTGATGATGGGGGTCAGAGCAACATGACGCCAGTCATTTAAGCAAGTTATTTTTGATTGGTTTGGAACAGGCACAATGGTGGATGTTTTAAAGCATGTGGTGACTACAGACAAAGAGAAGGAAAGGTTGAAAATGTCTGTAAAAACACCAGCCAGCTAGTTCGTGCACGTTCTGATGACGCGGCCCGGAATGCCGTCTGGGCCCGTGGCTTTGCAGATATTCACCCGTCGGAAGGATCGAGTTACATCTGCTACAGAGACGGAGAGTGAACTAACCTCTGTAGCTTCGGCCGCGAGAGCTCTCTCCGCAAGGGCGGTGTTATTTCCCTCAAAACGAGCATAAAATGTATTTAGCTCATCCGGGAGAGAGGCAGCGGTGTTCATGGCGGAGTTTTTATTCCCTTTAAAGTCCGTGATGATGTTGATTCCCTGCCACATGCTTCTAGAGTTGGTGGTGTTAAGCAGTCCTTCAATCTTGTTCCTGTACTGGGGTTTTGCTGTTCTGATAGTTTTTCGGAGGGCATAACTGGCTTGTTTATGCTCCTCCGCGTTCCCGGAATTGAAAGTGGAGGTCCGCACATTAAGTGCTGCGTGAACATCGCTATTTATCAATGGCTTCTGGTTCGGGTAGATCCATATTGTTCTGGTCGGAACGACGTCCTCCACGCACTTTTTAATGAAACACGTTACGCTATCAGCGTAAAGCTCGATGTCGTCATCAGAGACTGACCGGAACATCTCCCAATCCGTGTGATCAAAACAGTCCTGTAGCGTAGAGTCTGATTGGTCCGACCAGCACTGGATCGTTCTGAGGGTGGGTGCTTCCTGTTTCAGTTTCTGCCTGTAAGCGGGCAGAAGCAGAATGGAAGAGTGGTCCGATTTGCCAAATGGTGGGTGGGGGAGGGATTTGTAGCCATCCCGGAAGGGAGAGTAGCAATGGTCCAAAACCCGGTCCCCTCGTGTGTTAAAACTAATGTGTTGGTGGTATTTTGGTGCGACTGATTTGAAACTGGCTTTATTAAAGTCCCCGGTCACAATGAACGCGGCCTCAGGGTGCGCGGTTTCCTGCTCACTAATAATCCCATACAGTTCCTTGATTGCCCGGTCTGTGTCGGCTTGTGGGGGAATGTACACAGCAGTGATAATGACCGCTGTGAATTCCCTCGGTAGCCAGAACGGTCGACACAGAAGCATGAGAAATTCCAGATCAGGAGAGCAGAAAGACTTGATAGAATGTACGTTCCTCTGATCACACCAGGATTTGTTGATCATAAAACATACACCACCACCTCTGCTTTTACCTGAGATGTCTTTCGCTCTGTCCGCTCGGTGCGTGGAGAACCCCGCGGGTTCAATGGCTGAGTCTGGAATCTCCGCAGACATCCAAGTTTCTGTTAGGCAGATAATGCAGCAGTCCCTCGTCTCTTGTTGGAAAAAGATCCACGTTTTCAGCACGCAGAGCTTGTTATCCAGAGACGAACATTTGCCAGTAGAATACTGGGTAGCGGGGGTCGATTTGCACGGCGTCTTACTCTGATGAGAACGCCGGCTCTGTTTCCCCTTTTCCTCCTGCGTTTCCGCGTCCGGACTGCCCAGACAAAGGGTTCCACTTGCGTGTTTGTAAACAGCAGGTCGGCATTGAGGAATTTGAAGTCCGGTTTACGGTGTGAAATTGCAGAACCAATGTCCAAAAGTGTTTGTCTGTCATAGACAATAAGGCAGCAACATCCAAGACAAAAAACATAAGAATTGTGAACAAAACAAACAAAATACTGCCATGTTGTGTCGGAGCTTGCAACGCAGCAGCCATACTCGGCGCCATCTTGAGTCCGAAGAGTCTTTCACCTGTCAATCAACCGCTGCACTAAAACAAGAGTTTAAATTTAGCCATTTGCGAGTGGATTTAAAAGGACATAACCTTCCGATTGGAAAATTTAAAAAAGCGGATACATACACAGTATTGAGAGCTTCACAAATGTCAAGTCAAATTATTTTTATTTGTATAGCGCTTTTCACAACATGCATCGATTCAAAGCAGCTATACATAAAATTATGCTTTAACAGAAAATGAAACCATAATATCTATAAAGTATTAAAGTCATCATTATGTAATTGTAAATTGTGTATAAAAAGAAATAATTAAATAGTTAAATAATAATTGTATTTAGAACCCCAGTGAGCAAGCCGAAGGCGACTGTGGCTAGGAACACAAAACTCCACAAAGATGTTGGTTAACGGACAAAAATAACCTTGGGAGAAACCAGGCGTGTGGGGGCCAGTTCCCCTCTGGCTAAACAGCATGAATATAATGCCAATATTAGTTATTTGTGTGCAGTGCAAGTCATGGCTTAAAATTAGTAAACTAAGTGTTAAGGGCCAGCGTTTAAACAAAGATTTTGAATGAACTGTAAGATTAATGATTAATGTCTTTTGAAGTCCATACTGGATTAACTGCAGAAGTTCACATAGATGCATTGTCCTTTGTTAGTTGGCTGATGAAGGCTTTTGTTGGCAATTAATTGATAGTCTATGTATTATATTTCAAGAGTGTAGTCATCAATAAACAAAAGTGATGCAGGCAGAGATCAATGAGGTGCATCGCAGTTCAACTGGCAGGTCATTTTGGTGAGGTTCGGTGGGGTCCATCCTAAGTCCAAGGTTCAGGCAGTTGCATATGTTGGATCTGATGCCTTTCAGTTGGAGTTGGCATCAGTTCATCATCTGAAGTCCATCGTAAAAGACTGAATTGATGTCTGTCTAGCACCGGCTGTAGTGTCGTCATCATTCAGTGACACATAGCAGTGGAGTCCGACACTAAGCAGGAACGGAGCTGGATCTGGCCAGCTCTGGTAACATCAGGATATGAATCACGAGGTTGAGACAGGGAAACAAATAGAATAATATTGTGTAGATGCCATTCAATTTATTGCAGAGTTATAGATTATGAGAAATGTTTCTGGTTCTGGCAGACCTAACAAAGCTGCCTAATTGTGAGTTGATGGATAAATTAGGTGTATGCCTGGCTAAATAGATGAGTATTTAGTCTTAAACTAAGTGAGTGTGTCTGCATCCCGGACAGTTTTAGGGAGACTATTCCATAGTTTTGGAGCCAAATAGGAAAGGATCTACCTCTTTTTGTGGATTTTGATATTCTAGGAACTATTAACAGGCCAGAATTTTCTGATCGTAATGAATGTGATGGAATATAGTGTGGTAGAAGGTCACTTAAGTACTGTGGAGCTAGACCATTCAAAGCTTTATTTGTAGTTAACAGAATTTTAGAATTAATACAAAATATAACAGGTAGCCAATGTAATGAAGATAAAATTGGGCTAATATGATCATCTTTCTTGGTTCAAGTCAGCATTCTGGCAGTTGCATTTTTAACCAATTGAAGTTTATTTATTGAAATTGCAGTATATCCTCCCAGTAATGCATTACAATAATCTAGTCTTGAGGTCATGAACGCATAAATTTGTTTTCCACCATCAGCAACAGAGAGCTTGTGTGAGGTGGAAGAATGCTGTTCTACAAACATTGGAAATTTGATTTTCAAAGGACAGATTGGTATCAAATATAACACCTAAGTTCTTCGCTGTTGAAGACGATGTAATGGTACATCCATCGAGTGTCAAATTATATTTTAGCGGCCTATTTTTAGAGATTTTTGGTCCAATAATTAGTACCTCTGTTTTGTCGGAATTGAGAAGAAGGAAATTTCTGGCCATCCAACTTTTTTATTACATTGATACACTTTTGGAGAATTGTGAAATTTAGCTGGGTATCATCGGCATAACAGTGAAAACTTATTCCATGATTCCTGATAATATCTCTCAGGGGAAGCATATATAAGGAGAAAAGCAGAGGTGCTAAAACTGATTCCTGTGGCACTCCATACTTAACTTTTGTTTGATTTGACAATTCCTCGTTTAGACATAAAATGTGGTAGCGGTCTGATAAATAGGACCTGAACCATGCCAATGAAACAAACGTCTGAGACTGAATGTATAATAATAAAACAAAATCTTGGGTAGGCCTAGCCCACCTTTGTCAGTCGGCCTATGCAGCTTACTGAAATGTAATCTGGGATGTTTACCATTCCAAACGAAAGACTTCGCTATGCTATCAAATTGCTTGAAATAAGAGAGGGGGACATCTATAGGGAGAGACTGTAGCAGGTAGTTGAATTTTGGAATACGATTCATTTTAATAACATTAAACTTCCCAATCATAGATAAATGTAATGAAGCCCACCTTCCCACATCGCTCAAACCTTTTTACTAAAGGGTCAAAATTAACTCTAAATCATACAAATTTGCTGGGAATAATATACCCAAATATTTAATGCCCTGTTTGGGCCACTGGAACGTGCCCGGCTGAAAAGCCATTACTGATCAGTACGCTGTCAGAGCCAAAGCTTCAGATTTAGTCCAATTAATTCTGTATCCTGAGAACTTAGAAAAGGAATTAATAATTCTGTGGAGGTAAGGCATAGATCTAGTAGGGTCGGAGACCAATAATAAAATATAATCTGCTTAAAGCAAAAGCATATTCGCCACACCTCCTGCCACTACCCCTGGAAAATCATCCTCCTTTCTTATCGCGGCTGCTAATGGTTCCAGGGCAAGACAGAACAATAATGGGGAAAGAGGGCAACCCTGCCGGATGCCCCTATCCAGAGTAAAATTATCTGAAATTAATCCATTCGTTTGTACCGCCGCTACCGGGTGTCTATAAAGTAACTTAATCCAACCAATAAAAGTATTCCCGAACCCGTACATTTCCAAAATCGTAAAGGTAATCCCATTCTACCATAACAAATGCCTTTTCGGCATCAAGTGAGATGGCAGCGACCGGAGTCTGATCATCCGCCAAGGACCACATGATATTGATGAAACGCTTAATGTTATCAGAAGAGCTACGGCCCCGAATAAACCCCAGCAGATCTATATGTATAAGAGATGTCATAACTTAAAATTTTTGACAATATTTTAAGATCTAGCTTGATCAGGGAAATTGGATGGTAACTCTTACACTCGCTTGGATCTTTGTCTTTTTTAAGAATCCGACTGATCCGGGCTTGCGTCATGGTTGGCGGAAGCTTTCCATTCTTTAATGATTCCATATAAATTTCTAGCAAAAGTGGAGCCAATAATGTAGCATAAGATCTAAAAAACTCAGCGGCAAAGCCATCTGGCCCTGGAGCCTTGCCTGTAGGTAAGGCCTTAATTACCTCGCCAAGCACCTCCATGATTATCTCTGAATCAAAGAGAACTTTTTTGCTCAGCCGTCAGTTTAGGAAGTTCTAATGGTTCCACAAAGTATATAATACCCTCATCAGTAAACGAAGATGTGGAACTATAGAGATCAAGATAGAATTCTTTAAAAGCATTATTAATATCAATGGCTCAAGTAAAAATTTCACCACCAGCAGATTTCACTGAGGGAATGGTAGAAAAAGACTCTCTCTGTTTTACATATCTAGCCAGATGTTTTCCTGCTTTGTCCCCCGACTCAAAGGATGACTGTCTTGCCCGGAATAGCCAAAACTCCACTTTCCGTGACAAAATAGTATTATATCTGTATTTCTATTGAGTCAATTCTCTGAGGCCATCAGATGACATGTGGTGCTTCAGCTCTGCCTCAGCACTTTTAATATTTCCTTCCAACTCCACGAGTTCTCGTGTTTTGGATTTTTTGGCGAATGGGGTATACTGTATGATCCGGCCCCTAAGAACTGCCTTAAGTGCCTCCCAAGCCATGCCCACAGAGGATACTGAGGACCAGTTGGTCTCCATATAAACTTTGATTTCAGCCTTTAACATTTGTTGGAATTCAAGATTTTGCAAAAGGGATACATTTAAAGCACCAACTATATTGATTTCCTTACCATATGAGTTCAAAAGTCTCCAAATATCTGTAAGCCCAAGATTTTTACACATCCTGTGAAGCGTCAATGTTGCTCTAGGGTGCTTACACACTTTTGCTTCACTATGTTCAAGGACTGAGTCCATCAAAAGATTAAAGTCTCCTCCCAATATTATATCATGAGGGGTGCCAGCGGCTTGCAACATCTCAAGATCTACAAGAAAAGCCCTGATTATCAACGTTAGGTGCGTAAATATTAGCCAAAATAAGACTTTGCCCCTGAATTTCTGCTAAAACAATGACTCTTCCTAATTTATTTAATCTGTTTGAGACATTTGAATTGTAGATGTTTACTTATCAGTGTAATGACTCCCCTGCTCTTACTTGAGCCAGCACTAAAGAAAACATGTCCACCCCATATCTCCCCAAATTGTTCAGCTTCCTGCGGGGAAAGATGCGTTTCTTGAAGAAACACTATATCATATTTCTTATGCTTAAGAAGAGAAATAACCTTTTTATGGGGTGCCCCAACCCATTCACATTCCACGTGGAGAGAGACAATCCAGTCATATTAACATTTGACATTTTGACATATTAGGAATAGAATAGATTGTGTGTCAAAAACAAAATTATAAAGACCACATTCCAACATTAGTGCAATAATCAAACACTAAACTTCCCCCTGAACCAAACAAACAGAAAAAAGAAAAATGTGTGCATTAACCCCGCGCAAGACAGCGCCAACTGGCGTCCATCGAGAGCTCCAGCGACAACTTTGTCGTTGGATTGCTGAAGTTCGGTGTCTCTATACAAATCCTGTGGGACAGAATTACACAACAAAATATCATCTACAAAACAAACTCCAGCCAATAGGTGGAACAAACACAATGTGTAGACCCATCCACACAACTGTCCCGAAGGTGTTTTCTTCCACAAAATAAACTCCAGCCACTAGGCGGAACCAGCACAAAAACAGACAGCCAAACGAATGCTCAGCCGGCCCATTCGGCTACTACATGAGTGCAACAAATGATCTAATCACTCCAATGACTTGCAAGAATTACTCCACACGTTTCACTCTTGTTGAATTCACAAAGTCTGGGAACAAGAAAATGCTGTGGTTCTTCCATGAAAGCCTTCCTTTACTCCTTGCCTCGCATAACACGAGATCTTTATTGGATGATCTCAGAAATTTGACCAGAATTGATCGGGGCCTGTCTTCCTCAGCTGATCGCTGAGCCTGAACCCTGTGAGCTCGCTTGATCTCCATCTTAAGGCCAGTTATGTCGAGCAGACTCAGAAAGAGCCCGTCCAGGAATTTCACTATATCTTGACTCTCTTCGGCCTCAGGAATTCCAACAATACGGAAGTTATTCCATGTCTTCCAACTTCTCGCAGACAGAAGTCCGCTAGCGGATTAGCAGATAATTCCCTCTCCAATGACTCCAGATAATCAATCCATTTCTCGACATCCCCCTCTCTTGTAACCACCTCAGGGAATTTCGTCTCCATGGTAGTGATCAATTGACGTATTACATCAAGATCCTCCAAGTCAATAACGACCTTCGTCAGCATTGCCAACATGTTTAACTTTTCTCGCTAAATTTCCCTTATTTCTCTAATATTTCTTATTATTACTAAGATTTCTATTTTGTCATTAAAGAAAGTCATGAAGTCATTACTATTGTGCTGTGACGGAATATCTGGTTCAGTCGAGGCTTTATTCCTTACCAATTTATCCACAGTACTGAAACACCTAATATTCTGACCTGGCTGCTTTTAGTGCCTGTCTGTAACTACGGGCACTATCCTTCCATGCACCGTGAAATACCTCTAAGTTTGTATTCTTCCACTTGCGCCCCATTTTCCGAGCTGCTCTGTTGAGAGCATGAGTGTGATCATTGTACCATGGTGCGGGGCTTTTTTCTTTAATTGTCTTTAATCGAAGGGGGGCAACACTATCCAGAGTGCTAGAGAAGGGAGTCACGTGGCGCCATGAGAGGTTCGGATGTGTGAACGGCGAGCTCCGCGCACTTTGCTAGTTTTAATACTTTGTGTCAAACCGGTGAGATTCGATACACCCTGTTCCATAACTGTTCTATGAAGACAATATGTCAAAGAATTCAAATTCCTCGGGCTCTGGAGACATTAAAAGACACTTACATCAAGCTGACACCCTTGACAAGGCTGCAGACCAGGGACTCAATTTGGCCATTGAGGTGAAAGAGATTCAGCGTTAACTGTTGAACATGATGGCAATTGTGATGAAGGTTGTTGCTGGCTTGGAGGATCTTGCTGTAATACGTCGATCGATCACTGCCATGGAGACTAAATTCACTGAGATGGTTATAAGAGTGGGGGACGTTGAAAAACAGATCAATTATCTGGAGTCATCAGAGAGGGAATTAGCTGCTAACCCGCTAGTGACCAAGACAGACTTGGAGCGCATTTGGGAAAAGTTGGAAGACCTTGAGAATCATAACCGGCGAAACAACGTCTGAATTGTTGGAATTCCTGAGGACAAAGAAGGCCAATATATGGTGAAATTCCTAGATGAGCTCTTCCCGAGTCTACTCAACATAACAGGCCATAAGCTGGAAATCGAGCGAGCTCACAGAGTTCTGGCTCAGAGAGCCGATGAGGGATACAGACCCCGATCAATTCTGGCCAAATTTCTGAGATCATCCGATAAAGATCTTGTGTTACGTGAGGAGAGGAGTAAAGGAAGATTTTCTTGTTCCCAGACTTTGCGAATTCGACGAGAGAAACGTGATCGATTCAAGGAATCAACGGAAGGTCGCTTTTGCACTGATGTTCCCGGCGAAATTGAGAATAGATGCTAAGAATGGCTGCATGTGATGTCCTTCATAAAGTCAATGGAAAGAGTGGGTCATTGTGTGATGCTCTTGATGCAGCCGAGTGGGCCTGACTCACTGAACATTCTCTTGACTGTCCGAGGAAACTGAGCACCTTTTTTGTTTCTTTTTGTGTTGGTTCCGCCTAGCGGCTGGAGTTTGTTTTTGTGAAATAACACTCCTTCGGGACAGTTTGTGGATGAATCTGCACATTCTTTGTGCTTATGCCTCCTATTGGATGGAGTTTGTTTTGTGGAATATTTCTTGCAAACATTGGAGTGATTAGGGCATTTGTTACACTCATGTAACAGCCGAATGGGCTGGCTCACTGAACATTCGTTTGACTGCCCAAGGAAACGGAACAGCTGTTTTTTTGTTTTTGTGCTGGTTCCGCTAGCGGCTGGAGCTTGTTCGGGACAGTTATGTGGATGAATCTACATGTTCTTTGTGCTTATTCCACCAATTGGCTGGAGTTTGTTTTATAGATTATTTTCTGTTGTGTAATTCTGTCTCTCAAAATTTGTATAGAAGCACCGGACTTGAGCAATCCGACGGCAAAGTTATCACGGGGACTCTCGCAGGCGTACATGGACTGTTTGGGTTTAGAGGGATGGACGCCGGTTGGCACTGTCGTGTGCGGTGCTAATGAGCACGTTTTTTTTTTTTCTTTTTTTTTTCTGGGGGATGTTCTGGGGTTGATTGTTGCACCAATGTTGGAATGTGGTCTTTTATAATTTTATTTTTTGACACACAATCAATTTTTCTCATATGTCAAAATGTCAAATGTTAATATGTGCGGACTGCCTCTCTCCACGTGGAATGTGAATGGGTTGGGACACCCCATAAAAAGGAAGGAAGGTTTTTTTTCTTAAACATAAGAAGTATTATATAGCGTTTCTTCAAGAAACGCATCTTTCCCCACAGGAAGCTGAAAAATTTGGTAAGATATGGGGTGTGGACATGTTTTCTTTAGTGCTGGCTCTAGAGCAGGGGAGTCATTACATTGAAAATTAAACATGTACAATTCAAATGTCTCAAACAGATTAAAGATAAATTAGGAAGAGTCATTATTGTTTTAGCAGAAATTCAGGGGCAAAGGTTGATTTTGGCTAATATTTACGCACCTAACACTGATGATCAGGACTCAGATCTTGAAGGGATGTTGCAAGCCGCTGGCACCCCTCATGATATAATATTGGGAGGAGACTTTAATCATTTGATGGACTCAGTCCTTGATCATAGTGAAGCAAAAGTTTGTAAGCCCCCTAGAGCAGCATTGACACTTCACAGGATGTGTAAAAATCTGGGCCTTACAGATATTTGGAGACTTTTGAACCCATTTGTTTGGGACTATACATTTTTTTTCATCAGTCCATAAGATTTATTCTAGATTAGTTTTTTTATATATATATATTGATGTCCCTCATTTAATCTGTTTTGGATTGCTCATTTGGAAACATCTTAGTCTCAGATCACGCCCTGGTGAGTTTTTGCCACATACGGAGAAAAAGAAATCATATAGTTGCCATTTTAATGTATCCCTTTTGCAAAATCCTGAATTCCAACAAATGTTAAAGACCTAAATCAATGTTTATATGGAGATCAACTGGTCCTCAGTATCCTCTATGGGCGTGGCTAAAAAAAAAAGCTGTCCTTAGCGGTCCTTAAGGGTTGGATCATACAGTATGCCTCATTCATCAAAAAACACAAAGAACAAGAACTTGTGGAGTTGGAAGGGAATATTAAAAGTGCTGAGGCAGAGCTGAAGTGCCGAATGTTGGCTGATGGCCTCAGAGAATTGACCCGATTGAAATACAGATATAACACTATTTTGTCGCGGAAGGTGGAGTTTTGGCTATTCAGGGCAAGACAGTCATCCTTTGAGTCGGGGGACAAAGCAGGAAAACGTCTGGCTAGATATATAAAGCAGAGAGAGTCTTTTTCTACCATTCTCTCAGTGAAATCTGCTGGTGGTGAAATATTTACCTCGGCCATTGATATTATTAATGCTTTTAAGGAGTTCTGTCTTTTAATAATTTAATAATCTTGATCTCTATAGCTCCACGTCTTCGTCTACTGATGAAGATATTAGAGATTTTGTGGAACCATTAAAACTCCCTAAACTGACGGCTGAGCAAAAAAATTCTCTTGATTCTGAGATAACCTTGGAGGGCCTTGGCGAGGAAATTAAGGCCTTCAGCAAGCGTCTGGGGCCAGACGGCTTTGCTGCTGAATTTTTTAGATCTTATGCTAAAGAACTGGCTCCACTTTTCTTAGAAGTTTATATGGAATCATTAAAGAATGGGAAGCTTCCGCCAACCATGACGCAAGCCCGGATCAGTCTGATTCTTTAAAAGGACAAAAATCCAAGTGAGTGTAAGAGTTACCGTCCAATTTCCCTGATCCAGCTAGATGTAAAAATATTGTTAAAAATTCTATCTGACCGATTAAGTTATGACATCTCTTATATAGATCAGGTGAGGTTTATTCTGTGCTGCAGCTCTTCTGATAACATTAGGCATTTCATCAATATCATATGGTCAGTGGCGAATGATCAGACGCCGAAAAGGCATTTGATATAGTAGAATGAGATTATATTTTTAAGATTGTGGAAATATACGGGTTCAGGAATACTTTTATTGGATGGATTAAGTTACTTTATAGACACCCGGTAGCAGCGGTACAAACAAATGTATTAATTTCAGATTATTTTACTCTGGAAAGGGGCACCCGGCAGGGTTGCCCTCTTTCCCCATTATTGTTCTGTCTTGCCCTGGAACCATTAGCAGCCGCGATAAGAATGTAAGATGATTTTCCAGGGGTGGTGGTGGGAGGTACGACTCATAAGCTTTTGCTTTATGCTGATGATATTTTATTATTCGTTTCCGACCCCATATGCCTTGGCTCCACAGAATTATTAATTCCTTTTCTAAGTTCTCAAGATACAGAGTTAATTGGTCTAAATCCGAAGCTTTGGCTCTAACAGCGTACAGCCCAGTAACGGCTTTTCAGACAGGCGCCTTCCAGTGGCCCAAACAGGGCATTAAGTGTTCGGGCATTTTATTCCCAGCAAATTTGTCTGAATTAGTTAGTTAATTTTGACCCCTTAATAAAAAGGTTTTCGAGTGATGTGGCAGGTGGGCTTCATTACATTTATCTATGATTGGGAAGGTTAATGTTATTAAAATGAATTTTCCAAAATTCAATTACTTACTGCAGTCTCTCCCTGTAGATGTCCCCCTCTCTTATTTCAAGCAATTTGATAGCATAGCAAAGTCCTTCATTGGAATGATAAGCATCCCAAATTACATTTCAGTAAGTTACATAGGCCGATTGACAAAGGTGGGCTAGGCCTACCCAAGATTTTATTTTATTATTATGCATTCGGTTTCAGACATTTGGCTCATTGGTTGCTTCCACCTGAGAGAGCCCCTCCCTGGTTCTGTATAGAACAGGAAATTCTTGCCCGTATTTTGCCACTGCAGAGCCTTTCTATCAAATTAATCGGAGAAGTTAAGTTACATCCCGTTATCTCGCACTTGAACTCGGTATGCACAAAAGTGTCCAGACTGTATAATTCTGACATTTTTTTAAATGTTGCCTCAAGCATATGACTGAACCCCAAATTATGCATCAACAAGTCCCCTTTTTGCTGGTCACAGTGGATTGGGAGAGGGGTTACTACACTCGGTGACCTATATGAGAATGGAGTGTTGAGATCCTTTAAAAATTTGGTTCAACTTTTTGGGATTCCTAGATCTCAGTTCTATAAGTATTTACAGCTGCGCCACCTGCTCTGTACTGTTTTTGGGAGTGGTTTACACCCTCCTAAAGCGGCAGATACTCTGGGAGTGGTGATTACTGCTTTTGGAAAAGGTCATGAGGCATTGGTGTATTACTCCCTACTAATTCAGAGTCTGGGGGACGGAACTTCAACTTCTCTTAAGAGATTATGGGAGAAAGATCTAAATTTGGTAATGGAGGAGGGAGAGTGGGCTGGGTCCCTAAAAAACATCAAATCTGCATCTGGAGACGCAAGGGTTCGCCTCATGCAATTTAAGATTTTACATAGTCTATTGGACCCCCTCTAGATTGCATAGGCTTGGTCTTAAAGACACACCCACCTGCTGGCGATGCCAATCAGAAGATGGAGACACAACCCATGTCTTTTGGGGATGTGTTAAGATGCAAGAAATTTGGATGAGGATTCAGAGTTTTATGTGCGAGGTTTTGGCCTCTCAAATTTTATTTTGCCCCAGACTCTGTATCTTAGGAGATGGGGCAGTCATTAATTTGGAGAATAAGCACATGAAAAACTGGGTCCTAACTAGTATTATGATCGCCAGACAGATCACTTTGAGGAGTTGGAAGTTGGCTGGAGTGCCCCCGTTTCAGGAGTGGTGTTCAGAGATGTCCAGAGTGGCAGATCTTGAGGAGGGGGTATCCAGAAGACTGGGGAGTCTAGACATGTTTGTGAATAAGTGGGGCAGATATCTGTCTTTTTTGGAGGGCTCTCGGGGAGGGACAGTGGAGAGAGAGGTATAGGGGTTTTATGTGTGTGATTGTTTTATTTATTATTTATTTATTTATTTTTTGTTGTGTGTCTATGATTGTGTGACCACTGGGGTGTTGTTGGGGGTCAGGTGGGGGAAGGGGGGATAGTGGGGGTTGGATATTGATTCTGTATATGTGCGTTCTGCTATTTGTTTAATGGTTGAATCAATAAATGTTAATTGCAAGAAAAAAAAAAGATTCTAATGAAAGAAACTGAAAAACACAGCTCACAGCTGTTTTTTTCACAGCTCATTCATACTGAATGTGAAGGGCTTCTTTGTTAATAAAATAAAAAAATTATGTCAGAAAAAAAGCATGGTCTTCGACTGTATAGCTCTTCACTTCTCTCTCCGAGGCACTAATTTTCCAATCTATCAATGTCCACTAAGCTAAATCCCGCTTCTAACACCATGTCATGAATTAACCAGTTTGTCTGCTTCCTGACTTGGGCCCCATTTAGTCAAATACTATCACAATTAAGACTACGAGCCAAATTATTAGACAGGAGAGCGGCACCTTCCTTGGAGGGATGGAGTCCGTCTCTTTTTAGCATGTCAGGTCTACTCCAAAAACTCTTCCAATTGTCTGTAAATCCTATGCTATTCTCCGGACACCACTCAGACATCCAGCCGTTCAGTGACACTAATCTACTGTAAACCTCGTCACCATGACGAGCAGGGAGGGGACCAAAGCATATTACAGTGTCTGACATCGTTATTGCAAGTTCTCACACCTCTTTAATATTATCCCTAGTGATCTCCGACTGGCGAAGCCGGACATCGTTAGTGCTGACATGAATAACAATTTTAGATAATCTATGTTTAGCATTAGTCAGCACTTGTAAATTTGATCTGATGTCAGATGCCCGAGCCCCCGAAATGCATTTAACAATAGTGGCCGACGTCTCAATAGAATCTCCTATAACCAGGGTACTTTCAACTTGATTCTCAGTGGGTGCACTGAGTGGGGAGAATCGATTGGAAACCCAAACAGGAGAGTGGTGTCACTTTGCTGAGCAAGTATGCCACCGAGACATCACCCAAACACCCTGCTGCAGGGCTTTACAGCCGGAACCAAAGTGTGTTGCTCGTTGTACTATCCACATCCGAAACAGTATCTACCGGCTTCTTTTTCTCACTGACCTCCACTAGCATTCGGATGCCTGTCTCTAACTCATTAAACTTCTCTGTCAGCCTGACTAATTCCTTACATTTATCACATGTAAATCCTTCACTGCTGATGAAAGAAACTATCATAAACATGTGACATGCAATGCAGGAAGAAATAACATGAGCAGATGCCATGACTTTCCGCAATTGTTTGTTGTCATTATGTTTGTTTTTATGTGGCGAGTGTTTGAGATCAATATGGTTCGATGTGGTTCCTGATCAGCAGATGTTTGAGATTGTTGCAATAATCTGTGTAAAACACAGAGGAGAAAACGAATGCATGCAGTCGAGATGCGAAATGTAGAGCGGAAAAAAAGAAAAGAAAAAAGAGAGAAACAGGTGCACGTGGTAAAATACACGCAGTTGAAACAGTAGAAAAGTGGAAAAAAGGAAGCTCGCGGTAAAATAGCAAAGGATAAAATGATAAACGTATAAGAATAAACAATACTAAGCAGGCTAGCAAGCTACAAACACAGACTCGTGTAGCTTGCCAGCGTATCTCCTTTAGTGTGTCTGATATAAACACAGAAGGGAAGCATGAACACCCGAAGCTCCTTTAACCCTCTGGGGTCGACGGACGCGCCGGCGCGTCCTGCTGGATTTTTTCCTCAAAAAGCGGAAACAACTTAAAATACTCCGTCATTTATGGGCATACAGATAAGTGTAAGACATCATTAGAGTCTACTTTTATTTGTGTACACTCACAATAACAAAACCTTGTTCTTTTATCAAATAAAGAAAATAAACAGGGTGCACTTTCAGCCGTCTCTGAGCATCTTTCTGAAACACGTCACAAAAATGAACTGAAACTCCGCGAATATTTATCACACAAACGTGAAAAATATGTCTAAAGAAAGCTTAAAATGTCTACTTTTAAATAAAAGAATTCAAATTTAAAACAAATATTCTACTGCAATGTAATCTGTATGAAACAAAGCGATGTACAGTTTCATGGCTAATTATTCCTAATGTGATCCCACCCACGGACTATTCATACGGTAATGTGCTGAGGCGATCAATGCAAATGGCAAACACCCCCAACAGTGCCTTAAAAAGCATCAAGTTCATTCACTTTTCTGCGCGTTTGGAAGATGGCATGCTACACAGGTGAGGAAGTGTTCACATTTTCCTCAGAAGATGAGCGGAAATCCAACGATGAACGTTTGAAGAGCGACTTGATCCAGCCAAGGATACAATTTCGAATGAGTAAGCCATTTAGTTTTACTTACATATTAGATGACATGCTATTTTATATAAACATGTACATATTTTACTAGTTGGACTATTTCCAGACTTGCCAGCCAGGATTCAGAGTATTGAAATTTGAAATATGTCCTAATAGGCAAGTTTTAGTTACATTTAAATGTTGTTTCGGCTAAAGTAGGTATTTAAATTGTATGCTGTATGATATAAATATGATATGTAGTATGATATAAAAATATGAATGTTTAGATTAGATTTTAACTAGTGTTTATGCTGCCTCATTATCATCAATGAAGCTTGTGCTTGCAAATATCTGTTCGGGTGTAAATGTGTAAAATGTGCTGTAAATATGCCCATATTAGAAAATCAGCATATTAGAATGATTTCTGGAGGATCATGTGACACTGAAGACTGCAGTAATGATGCTGAAAATTCAGCTTTGATCACAGGAATGAATTGCATTTTACAATATATTCAAATAGAAAAGCTATTTTAAATTGTAAAAATATTTCACAATATCACAGTTTTTGCTGTATTTTGGATAAAATAAATGCAGCCTTGGTGAACAGAAGAGACTTCTTTTAAAAACATTAAAAAAAAAATCTTACAGATCTAAAAACTTGTAAACAGTAGTGTAGGTCTAAAGTTTTTAAGTCTTTATGTAAAGAAAATGTATAGTCAGATTACTACTTTTAACTTAAACTTGATTTTGTGAATACGCTACAAACAATACATTCAATCATTAAGTCTCCTCGCATTCATTCTCTCTCAGGGGAGGAGTCTTTGTCTCCTCAGGTGTGAATCACATCAGTATTCATGATCATCCACGCCTCCTCGCATATGGCCTTTCTAACACTAAAAGTGTCTTACAAAAGTTAAATGACTATATTGTTTTGTATGAATGAGTGATCAGGATGGGTTTCACATCATTTCTGTAGCAAAAACTCTAGGCTATAAGATCCAGTTCTCAAAAGTCTTGTGAACAAATGTTTAGTATGTGATATATGGCCTTATTTCAGTGACTTACAATTTTTTTTTCAAAAACCATGCATAAACGTTATTTTCTCAAAAATACAAACATGTACATACATGTTGTTCACATATTATTGTAGCCCAGTTTGTGCTGAATACAGTGTTATCAGACTTTAGCCATTAATATGTGTTTAAGCAACTGAAAAAAACACAAATGTCAAGGCATGTCAAAACTTCTCCAGGGCCCAAAACACCCTCAGACCCCAGAGGGTTAATACAGGTAAAATAACGGATAATTCTGCTTGACATGTTGTTAGGATTAAAAATCAACCGCATCTGGGAGAAACAATGTGCTGTTTTTTTTTTTTTGTTTTTTTTTTTTGCGCTTTCTTTGTCTTTTCTTACTTTGTTGTGATTTAATATCATGCAGTAACACACTGACGTAGTGATTGATGTGTGTCGTCATGAAACAGAGACTCTCCCCTCCAAATCCAAACACAAGTGGTCACGAGATGCATTTAAGTGACCAGGTGTAAACAGCGATATGTCTCACCTGACCACATGTGATCAGATCCACGGAAATGCATCTTATTACCAGGTGGAAATGGGGCCTTAGTTTACTAATGGCAGCTGCAGATTCTTTGCATTTCTCAAAAGTATTTGTGTGTCATACGTGTTTGACCAATCACAGGCTGCAGCACCTCCCACAGTCCCTATAAGCCCCAAAAGTACCTACCTAGAGTAGGAGCTAAAAATCCCCAAAGGCTCCAAGGAACTATAGTTCCTCAGGTTTGAAAGTGATGAAAAGTACTAGTCCCAGGGAAAATGACCTAAAACGGGCTTTAGTACCACCAGTGGGAAAGGGCCTATTAGGGAAATAAACAAATAACTGGACAGATGTGACACAGGGTGTGTTCCAAAACCTAGTGAGCTGCGTTGCGCAAAACTACCTATTTTCATAATCGACTTGTCGGTCAGTTGTTTGAACCACTAGTCGATTAGTCTGTGTTAAGGACAATAATGTGTAAATATAGATGCAAGCAGCAATTACGGGGCCAAGCAACAAAATGTAAAGGATTGCGCAACACTTAGACATACAGAGCAAACACACACAACATTACAAGTAGGCTGAAACGATTAGTCGACAGTTGTCAACAAATTTACGTTGTCGAATAGTCGTTTGATCTCATTTAACCTAACATGAGACCACATTAAACTCTAATGATGAAGCGTGAGAGTAACACTGCAGTTCGCGCCTGACTGAGGAGAGGAAGAATTACACAGCTCACAGTCCAAATGCACTCTAAACTGTTTAAGGTGATGTAGATCGCAAAGTATGAGGGAGTTATACTTTGTATACAAAATAAGTAAATACAGAAGCACTCTCGTTGTGGAATAAGTGGATCTGGAGCTGCTGCTCCGCTGAAGCAAAACTTGTGTGTCGAGCGTCTTTTAAAGCAAACATCCCGGCGATACATCTTTAATGCAGTTATTTAATGCATTATAGCTTTATTAAAGTTCAAATAATAAGGAAGCAGATCATGTAAATAACTATGAACTCCAAAACTGGCATTTCTCTGTCCAGTCAGCATCTCTTCTACGAGTTGCACGAAGTGTCCCGATCCAAGGGTGTTTTCACACGTGGCAGGTTTGGTTAGATTAAAACGAACTCCGGTGCAATTGCTCTGTTAGTGCGGTTCATTTGAACGCTGTCACCCGAACCTTGGTGCGCACCAAACAAGTGGACCGAGACTGCCTGAATAGTGGGTCTCGGTCCGCTTCCAAATGAATTCTGGTGTGGTTCGATTGATATATAAACACAACCTGGACCAAAGACGTCTAAACGGACCAAAAACAGGAAGTAATTTGCCTAATACTGACCTCAAGCATACCTGGTTCTTCTCATCATATGTTGCCCATTACAGTTCGGTACAGGCGTTGGAAACGCCGTCAGCCATCCTTGCAGCATATCTTCGTTTGTGTGTGCAATGGAGGAATTCCTGGTGCTGTTTTGACACCTTTACACATTTTATTATCTCTTCGTTTGTTCTCAGCTGGTAAAAATACCACCATATATACATATATAAATATAACGAGCGCATTTCTCCCAGCAGCCAGCATTGTTTTGGATGATCGGCAAGTTCCATCAAAGAATATATGTCATAAAAGCTGTCCAATCAGGTTGTGACTTTTTCCTAATGCCTTTGGTTTTGTATCGTTAAGTTCGGTGTTAAAAATTCAAGTGTGAATGCTAAGCGAACCAGGACTAAATTAATCATTTTCTTTTTTGGTTCGGACCAAGAGGACCAAGGGAACCGAACTACTGGTGTGAACACACCCTAAGGGGGAGAGATTGAAATTGCACCCAGCTGAGGCACACTCTGGCGCGGGGATGCTCGTCCCTTGAGTGCGGGCACTTAATGCAGCTAGATTATAACGTGATGGTTTGCGACTTGTTGAATCATAGTGTATGTCTCTGTGCATTTCTTATCGTTAAGAAAATTGGCAATACTTAGCTTTATTAATAAGAGAGAGTTTGTTTTGTGTGAGTTAAAGATGGATTGAAGTGAACAAAAAGGTGAGAGAGGGTAGTCTTCGCCCCATTATACACTGCAACATAGTTTTGGCTTGTTTTCCAATATAAATATCTAAAACTCCTTTAAAACAATATACATTTTCTTTAGAAGCTATACTGCAGAATCATTTTTTTATCATTATTTGAGAATGTTGTATATAATATTAAAAATACAGATATTTTCAAATATCTAAAAAATCCTTTAAAAAAAGATGTATTCAACTGAGCAGCAGCATATAAGATATTTAGACTTGCTTTAGAGAATAGATCTTGATTAAGTATATCTTGTCTTTACTGCACTTGCAGAAGTATATCAAAGTGAAAATATACACTTATATAAAAAATATACTTATTTAAGATACATTCTCTTAAAGCAAGTCTAAATATCTTATGTTGCTTCAAGTAAATGTATCTTGTTTTACGGATTTTTGGACAATTTTAAATGGAAAACAAGACAAAAACACTTGATAATAATAGGATTTTTTGCAGTGAATTTTTTTACTGAATTAAACAAGTATTTTTTTCCCCTTTAATTCAGTAAATGTCATTTGGAGGTATTTTTAAAAGATGATTTTGTCCTCTTTATTGTTAGTAAGCACGTTTAATACAACCTTAAGTCTGGGCACAAGCTGAATGATCGGTTAAGAGCTAATGATTAATCGTTGCAAAAATCACCGAATAGTCAAATAATCGTTCTAATAATCGGTAGATTAATCGATCATCAAAATATTCGTTAGTCGCAGCCCTAATTAGAAGTCACCTCAGGATTGATTTGAACCTATGCCTTTCCATTCCACAGGTCAGTGCACAACCCACTGCACCATACAGCCAGAACAATGACAGTCACCAAAGGGACATACCAAGCTTAGAGGAAGCATTGCCAAGCACAGTAGTCACCATTATCAACTTCATATTCATGTGACTTTACAACAAAGATCAAAATCTAAATTTGATTGGGAAAAGCCCATCAACTGTTCAGTGAGCACAATACAAAAATCTCAAGATTTTTTAGAAAACATCTCTTCAACTGTTCTTAGCGTTCGTAGCTGAATTTGAACTTACAACCATTTGAACCATATCCTAATGCATGACCCACTAGACCACTCAGTTGACTCATCTTAACAGTGCCAAAGAGACATTCCAATCTGATAGTACAAAACAATCACTGAAAAAAATCTTGTTAGAGCTATGTGGTTTTGAATTCTATGTGGTTTTGACTTTAAATGATTTCAAAATAGCTCCTGATTTTAGGACATACGTTTCAAAAGTTATGCTTCATTGTTCTGCCTGAAACTTCCATTAGAGAGAGAAATAAAACAACAAGAATTCCTGCAAGCAGAAATTATCAGGGATTAGCCCTGCAACAATTCAGGAAGTACAATAAAAAACCACCAGAACAAAATTAAACTGTGTAGAAGTTCCAGCAAGAAGGAAGCGGGAGCCGGGGTTGCAGTCCACGTAAGTCTGTTTTATTTCTCAGGTTTCCAGTCACAGTTTTGCCTTTTCAGGTCTATTTTAGTTTACACTCATCAGTGTCAGGGATAATAGTCAACAAACTCATAAGTACTAAGTTAACAATATTTGTAGTGTTCAGCTTCTTGCAGCGTTGGGTCTGTGTGACTGGGACCCTCTCTGTCTGTCGCTCCGCCAGCCCTTTAAAACCTGTCTCCGCCGTCACTGAACCGAGACACAGGTGTTTATTATCAACAATCACCAGGTGATGGCCCTTACCGCTTCCTCTCTCCCCACTGACAGACACATGACCACGTCCCGCTCCACAAACTGTAATACTGGTTATGGTGGGGCTTGAACCCATGCCCCTTGGAACTATAATCCAATACTCTGCAGACTGTGCCACTCAGTTGACATAGCTCAACCATGGCAAAGAGACATCCAGAGTTTAGAGTCTGCACACAAGTGTGGGTTATCGTTTGAACTATAGGTCTGACAATGCATATAAAATATATATAACTTTTTAATCAAATTCAATATGGTAGAGAGGCAGTATGGCTGATATGTTAAAAATGAATCCTAAGAAATCCACAGACACCAACCCCATGAATTTAGGACATATGGTTCAATAGTTGCAGTCCAAAAAAGCCATTTTTCACACTTCTAAACCCATAGGTGGCTCTGTCGTGAAACTCTGCATGTGCCCTCAGTCCATGGTCCTTATGAAGCATACCAAGTTTCGTTTCGATAGGACAGTGTTCCTGTGCTAAGTGTTAAGTGCAGCACTTCAACATGGTAACTAACGGATATTCAACAAATAAATAGGCTAAATAAGTATAAAATCATATTGCACAAAACTATCAAAATAAGAAATAAAATAGGCTCCAATAAAGAATGGCACAGAATGACACGCTTTAATGTAAACTGAGAGCTTGGGAGTCTCATATCGATCCTCGCTGCGCATTCAAAAGTGCAAAACTGCAAGATAATGATTCAGGTACACATCTAGTTCACAACATTGAGCAGTTTAACCTTTCAAACTGCAACTACTGTATTTTTATTTAAGCAGTGTCAGATAGAATCAGCAAAAGACTTAAATCTTTTCCAAGCACCTCACAACTACAGGAACATTACTCACAGCAGATTTAGCGTCCGACAGTAATCGTCTCATAATGTATTGTTGATTCAGTGCTTTGATTGCTGTAACAGCAGTGTTGCATAAATGCACTAAACTTAAAGCATTAAAGAGACAAAACTTCATGCAGAGGGTTTTACTGTGCTGACTGTTCACTTTTAAACACAGCAAGCTAAAATCACGCAAAAATGTTTTACCACCGCGGTTGTTAAGGGCCAATCACCACCAGTGAATGGTGTTATACGGTGGTTGGAGGGGGCAGGGGAGGGGTGCTCTCATTACGAGTAAATAATGCGTTTATTGTGGATCAAACTTTAAAAACTGTAATTAAACACAAAATAAAAATTAAACACTGTAAAATATCACAAAATACCCAAAATAACGAATACAAAACTTTTTGCATTGGTTTACCATTTCTGTCTGTTATCGCACCATACAGCCTGTCTTATACGTCAGAAACATGTACATGTCGATGACTAAAATTGTTACAGGTGTCAGATTCTGTTATTATTGCTGAACTCCAATATTAACATGACTAAATATCACTAAAGCTGGGCAATAATTAAATAGTTCAGTCCAACTTTTGCTGAAAGCTTTTCAATTGTCAGATGCTTTTAATTTTTTGAGTTAGCCGCACTGAACCCATGTCCAGAACGCAGTGTTAATCTCGTCAACGAAATTACTGACAAATATGTTTGAGGTGTTGTTTGATTCCGTTAAGAATGATTGGATTGTGAGGATAATTTTAATTCAAACTTTGACGAAAATATGATGAGAATCAACACCGCAAGATATTACAAATGCATTGACAATGTTTTAAATGGAAAAACCTTGTTGAAGTGATCCAGTCATACTATTGTGAGGAATTTTCCTGTCTAAGCTGCATGTTGTGAGATGAAAGCGCTGATCCCAGTAAACTGAAGCACTATTTTCAAATGGATCATACACTGTATATATGTATGAGATAAACAAGCTATCAGCAGCATAAATATAATATTACAGCATAGATCTGCAACTAAGTAAATGCACAACGGAGCTTGAACAGCTGAATGAACTTGTATAGAGAGTGAGGATTTCACTGTGTTATCTGTGTGTTATAAGATGAAAGTGAACTGCTTCATATACACTCACTGAGCACTTTATTAGGAACACTATGGTCCTAATAATGTGCCCCATGTGGTCTTCTGCTATCTGCCTCAAAGTTCAACGTTGTGCATTCTGAGATCCTATTCTGCTCACAACGATTGCACAGATTGGTTATCTGAGTTACCATAGCCTTTCTGTCAGCTCGATCCAGTCTGGCCATTTTCCATTGACCTCTCTCATCAACAAGGCCTTTCCATCCACAGAACTGCCACTTACAGGATGATTTTTGTTTTTAACACCATTCTGACTTAACTCTAGAGATTGTTGTGATTGAAAATTCCAGGAGATCAGCAGTTACAGAAATACTCCAACCAGCCCATCTGGCACCAACAATCATGCCATGGTTGAAATCACTGAGATCACATTTTTTCCCCATTCTGATGGTTAATTTGAACATTAACTGATGCTCCTGACTCATATCTGAATGATTTTATGCATTACACTGCTGCCACACAACTGGCTGATTAGATAATCACATGAATAAGTAGGTGTACAGGTCTTCCTAATAAAGGATTAATTGAGTGTATGTATATATAGTATAAGAGCTTAAACTATATCAACAACATAAATGTAATTTTAGCCTATAACTTAAATCTGCAATGAAGCAAATGCACAATGAAGCTTGACTTCTAGATAGAGTGAATAAATGGGCGCGAGCCCTTTCGTGTTGTTTGTTGACATGATGTGAGAGTTTGTGTAGGAATTTCTGGATTTTAACTTCAGTCAGGGACAAATGGACGTGTAGTTGATAGCCTACACCTAGTCATGGTTACGCTAAATGCATATCTCATGTTATGAATACGGCGTTGTCATAATGTGCGATGTAGGGCAAAATCAAGAAGTCTCTAAAAACTGAAAATGAATACGTCCCTAAGATGAAGAATCCACAACACAGTTACTAAGGATCTAATACTTTACTAAACTTTTTTTTTTTCCCTCTCTTCCCTTTTCTCCCCAATTTGGTATCCTTGTGGTGGCATAGTGACTCACCTCAATACGGGTGGCGGAGGACGAATCTCAGTTGCCTCCGCGTCTGAGACTGTCAATCTGCGTTTCTTATCACATGGCTTGTTGAGTGCATTACCACGGAGACAGCGCATGTGGAGGCTTTACGCCATTTTCTGCGGCATCCACGCACAACTCACCACGTGCCCCACCGAGAGCGAACCACATTATAGCGACCGCGAGGAGGTTACTCCATGTGTGACTCTACCCTCCCTAGCAACCGGGCCAATTTGTTGCTTAGGAGACCTGGCTGGCGTCACTCAGCACGCCCTGGATTTGAACTCGTGACTCCAGGGGTGGTAGTCAGCGTCTTTACTAGCTGAGCTACCCAGGCCCCCAGTATACTTTACTAAACTTAAATACATAAATTACATTATTTCAGAACTTTAAAGTTTTTGCAAAATATTATGTAAGCTGATATATTTATGCCAAAGGCATAACCGCCAGAGGCACTCTGGCACTCTACCACCGCAGTGGGGCAGAAAATGCAACAATTGATTTGAATAGAGTTTGGCAACAAAATTTTGCAAAGCTATTGATACGATATTAAAAAAGGCGACTATTTATAATAACTATTTTTTTATTGATACTTTTCAGTATTTAATTATATTACAAATATTATGTTTATAGAGTTCACATAATGCCATGCGAGAGGCAGACGTGTGAGACATGAGCTCTGCGAACTTTGCTAGTTTTTTTTATTATTTTCATGTTATAATCCGGTGAGATTCGATACACCCAGTTACATACTTGCTCTTTGAGGTAAACACGGCAAAGAAGTCAAAATCCTCAGACTCTGGAGACATTAAAAGACACTTACATGTTCAAGCTGAGGCCTCTGACGGGACTGCGGACAGGGGACATGATTTGGAAAGCGCGTCGGGAGATGAAATTCAGCATCAACATCTCTGTAATGCTGACGAAGGTTGTTGCTGACTTGGAGGATCTCGCTGTAATACGTCGATCGATTACACGATGGAAACAAAATTCTCCGAGTTGTTTACAAGAGTGACAGAAGTTGAAAAATGAATCGATTATCTTGAGTCATCGGAAAGGGAATTATCCGCTAATCCGCCTGCGTCCAAAACAGATTTGGAATAAATTTCGGAAAAACTGGAATATTTCGAAAATATGAGCTGAAGGAATAACATACGAATTGTTGGAATTCCTGAGCATGAAGAAGGCAGAGATATGGTGAAATTCCTGGATGAGCTCTTCCCGAGTCTGCTCGACATAACAGGCCACGAGCTGGAAATTGAGCGAGCTCACAGAGTCCCAGCTCGAAGATCTGGTGAGAGAGAGAGGCCTCGATCCATTCTGGCCAAATTTCTGAAATCATCCGATAAAGATCTCGTGTCTCGGCGAGGAGTAAAGGGAAGCTTTCTTAGAAGAACCATAATATTTTCTTGTTCCCGGACTTTGCAAATTCGACAAGAGAGAAACGTGATCGGTTCAGGGAATGCAAGAAACTCTTACACCAACAGAAGATCACTTTTGCACTGATGTTCCCAGCCAAACTGAGAATAGAAACGAAGAATGGTCGCAAAGTATTTACATGTCCAAAACAGGCACTCTCCTTTATAAATACATTGGAGTAAGCCATTTGATGTTTCTTATATTAGTGGACTGCCTCGCGGTTGAGAACCTCTATTATCTGAGGAAGCTGGGTGCCATTTTTGTTTCTTTTTGCGCTGGCTCCGCCTAGCGGCTGGAGTTTGTTTTGTGGCATGACTCCAAGAAACTTTTACATTGACAGAAGGTTTTTTTACACTGAAGTTACCAGCCAGATCAAGAATGGACATTATGGATGACCGCAAAATATCTACATGCTCACATAAAGGACGTCCTTTATAAAGTTGACGGGCTGAGTAAGTTATGGTGGGTTTTTTTTTTATTTTTTTTTTTTTTTTTTGCACGGCCTCCGAGTTAGTTTGGCTCTCGATCATCCGAGGAACCGGGATGCCGGTTTTGTTTTTCGTGCTGGCTCTGCCTAGCGGCTGGAGCTTGTTTTGTGGAATTACACTACTTCGGGACAGTTGTGGTTAAATCTGTTTGTTCTTTGTGCTTATGCCTCCCAGTAGAATGATTACCTCATCTGCTGAACTCATAACAGCTGGCTCACTGAACAGTTGTTTGTCTGTCCGAGGAAACTGAACGGCTTTATATCAGCTGGAGTTTATTTTGTGGAGGAACACACCTTCAAGAAAGTTCTGTGAATGAATCTACATGTTTTTTCTGTTATTCTGCCTGTTGGCTGGGGTCTGTTTTACAAAGTATTTTCTGTTATGTAATTTTGTCTCAAATTTGTGCAGAAACACCGGACTTGAATAATCCGATGGCAAAGTTGTCGCGGGGGTTCTCGCATGCGTACATGGACTCTTTGAATTTAGAGGGATTGTCGCCGGTTGGCGCTGTCGTGCGCGGGGTTAATGCGCACATTTTTCTTTTTTCTGTTTGTTTTGCTCGGGGTGGAAGTTTGGGGTTTGATTGTTGCATTAATGGGGAATGTGGTCTGTGTAATCTTGTTTTTGACACTCATTTTTTAATTTTTTTATTATATCAATATGTCAAATGTTAATATGAATAAGTTTCTCTCTCCACGTGGAATGTGAATGGGTTGGGGCACCCTATAAAAAGAAGGAAGGTTATTTATTTTCGTAAACGTAAGAAATATGATAGTGTTTCTTCAAGAAACGCATCTTTGCCCGCAGGAAGCTGAAAAATTTGGTAAGATAAGGGGTGGACATGTTTTCTTTAGTGCTGGTTCAAGTAAAAGCAGGGGAGTCATTACACTGATAAATAAGCATCTACAATTCAAATGTCTCAAACATATTAAAGATAAATTAGGAAGAGTCATTGTTGTTTTAGGAGAAATTCAGGGGCAAAGGTTGATTTTGGCTAATATTTATGCACCTAACGTTGATGATCAGGGCTTTTTTATAGATCTTGATGGGGTGTTGCAAGTTGTTGGCATCTCTCATGACATAATATTGGGAAGAGACTTTAATCTTTTGATGGACTCAGTCCTTGACCATAGTGAAGCAAACGTGTGTAAGCCCCCTAGAGCAACATTGACGCTTCACAGGATGTGTAAAAATCTTGGTCTTGCAGATATCTGGCGACTTTTGAACCCATCTGGTTGGGATTATAAATTTTTTTCATCAGTTCATAAGATTTACTCTAGATTTTTTTTTGTATATCTAAGTCCCTCATTTCATCTGTTGTGGATTGCTCAATTGGAAACATTTTAGTCTCAGATCACGCCCTGGTGAATTTAGAGATGTTGCCACATACAGAGAAAAAAAAATCATATAGTTGGCGCTTTAATGTATCCCTTTTGCAAAATCCTGATTTCCAACAAATGTTAAAGACTGAAATCAGTGTTTATATGGAGACCAACTGGTCCTCAGTATCCTCTGTGGGCATGGCTTGGGAGGCACTTAAGGCTTAGGGGTTGGATCATACAGTATGCCTTATTCATCAAAAAATCCAAAGCACAAGAACTCGTGGATTTGGAAGGAAATATTAAAAGTGCAGAGGCAGAGCTGTAGCGCCGAATGTCAACTGATGGTCTCAGAGAATTGACCCGATTGAAATACAGATATAATACTATTTTGTTGTGGAAAGTGGAGTTTTGGTTGTTCAGGGCAAAACATTCATACTTTGAGTCAGGGGACAAAGCAGGGAAGCTTTTGGCTAGATATATAAAGCAGAGAGGGTCTTTTTCTACCATTCCCTCAGTGAAATCTGCTGGTGGTGAAATTTTTACCTCGGCCATTGATATTAATGCCTTTAAAGAATTCTATCTTGATCTCTATAGTTCCACGTCTTCATCTACTGATGAAGATATTAGAAACTTTGTGGAACCATTAGATCTTCCTAAACTGACGAATGAGCAAAAAAATTATCTTGATTCTGAAATAACCCTGGATGAACTTGACGAGGTAATTTAAGTCCCTACCTACAGGCAAGGCTCCGGGGCCAGATGGTTTTGCCGCTGAATTTTTTAGATCTTATGCTACAGAACTGGCTCCATTTTTGTTATTAGTTTATACTGAATCATTAAAGAATGGAAAGCTTCCTCCAACCATGACACAAGCCCGTATCAGTCTGATTCTTAAAAAGGACAAAGATCCAAATGAGTGTAAAAGTTACTGTCCAATTTCCCTGATCCAGCTAGATGTAAAAATTTTTGGCTTAAATTTTGGCTAACCGATTAAGTAAAGTTATGGCATCTCTTATACATATAGATCAGGTGGGGTTTATTCGGGGTCGTAGCTCTTCTGATAATATTAGGCATTTCATCAATATCATGTGGTCAGTGGCGAATGATCAGACTCCGGTCGCTGCCATCTCACTTGACGTCGAAAAGGCGTTTGATATGGTAGAATGGGATTATTTTTTTAAGATTTTGGAAATGTATGGGTTCGGGAGTACGTTTATTGGTTGGATCAAGTTACTTTATAGACACCCTGTAGCAGCGGTTCAAACAAATGGATTAATTTCAGATTATTTTACTCTGGATAGGGGCTCCCGTTAGGGTTGCCCTCTTTCCCCATTATTGTTCTGTCTTGCCCTGGAACCATTAGCAGCCGCGATAAGAAAGTAGAATGATTTTCCAGGGATGGTGGCCGGAGGCGTGGCGCATAAGCTTCTGCTTTATGCAGATGATATTTTATTATTCATCTTAGACCCTACTAAATCTATGCCTTGCCTCCACAGAATTATTAATTCCTTTTCCAAATTCTCAAGATACCAAGTCATCTGGTCTAAATCCAAAGCTTTGGCTCTGACAGCGTACTGTCCAGTAACGGCCTTCCAGCCAGGCGCCTTCCAGTGGCCCAAACAGGGCATTAAGTATTTGGGCATTTTATTCCCCACAAATTTGTCTGATTTAGTTAGTTAATTTTGACCCCTTAATAAAACAGTTTTCGAGCAATATGGGCAGGTGGGCTTCATTACATTTATCGATGATTGGGAAGGTTAATGTTATTAAAATGAACTGTATTCCAAAATTTAACTACCTGCTACAGTCTCTCCCGGTAGATGTCCACCTCTCTTATTTCAAGCAATTTGAAAGCATAGCAAAGTCTTTCATTTGGAATGGTAAACGTCCCTGATTACATTTCAATAAGTTACATAGACCGATTGACAAAAATGGGTTAGGCTTACCCAAGATTTCGTTTTATTATTATGCATTCAGTCTCGGACATTTGGCTCATTGGTCGCTTCCACCTGAAAGAGCCCCTCCCTGGTTCTGCATTGAACAAGAAATTCTTGCCCCTATCTTGCCATTGCAATGTCTTTCTATCAAGCTGCCCGGAGAACTAAAGACACATCCCATTATCTCACACATGCAGTTAGTGTGGACAAGAGTTTCCCGTGTGCTCAATTCGGATATTCACCTGAACCCTAAACTGTGTATTAATAAGTCCGCTTTTTGCTGGACAGTATGGATTGAAAAGGGAGTTGCTACGCTGGGTGACCTGTTTGAAAATGATGCATTGAGATCCTTTGAAAATATTACACACCGATTTGGGATTCCCAGATCTCAATTCTCCAGGTACTTACAACTGCACCATCTACTTTGTACCATCTTTGGGTGTAGTACACAGCCCCCTAAAGCTGCAGACACTCTTGAGATGGTACTAGCGGCTTTTGGAAAGGGTCACGAGGCTTCAGCGTCCTATTCCTGGCTAATTCAGAGTCTAGGGGATGGGGTTTTGACATCTCTCAAGAAGTTATGCCAGAAAGACTTGAATTTAGTACTGGAGGATGAAGAATGGGGTAGGATTTAAAAAAATGCCAAGTCTATGTCTAGGGATGCAAGGATGCGCCTCATTCAATTTAAGATTCTGCATCGTTTTTATTGGACTCCCTCTAGATTGCATAGGCTTGGTCTTAAAGATACACCCACCTGTTGGCTATGCCAATCAGAGGATGGGGACATAGCCCATGTTTTTTGGTATTGTACTAAGATTCAAGAGTTTTGGTCGAGGGTTCAGAGTTATGTCTGTGAGATCCTGAGCACACAGATTCTCAGATTCTGCCCCAGACTTTGTATTTTGGGTGATGGGGCAGGGGTTAAATTAGCGAACACACACATTAAAAACTGGGTCCTTACCAGTGTGATGATCGGCAGGTAAGTGATCCTTGGGGGATTGAAGTCGGCTGGTGCACCCTCATTTCATGAGTGGTTCACGGAATTGGGCACAGTGAAAAGATGTCGCATAGGCGGCTGGGCAGCTTGGGTGCCTTTGAGAAGAAGTGGGGCACTTATTTGGCCTTCTTGGAGGGTGCCAGGGAGGAACAGTGGAGAGGGACAGTTTAAATGGTGTGTATGTAATTTATGTGTGGAAGCATTTTTCTTTTTTGTTGGGCAATTTTTTTTATGTCTGAGTATTTTTATTTTTTTTGGACTGTCTGCTTGTATGTGTGTCTGTTATTATTCGGTGTCTGACCACTGGGATGTGTGTTGGGTGGGTGGGGGATGGAGGGAGGGAGCAGGGTATATTTTGTTGAAAATTGATTCCGTGTTTTCATGTGCTGTTTATGTTGATTTGAGTGTGGAATCAATAAAAATTGTTAATGACAAAAATAATAATAATAATAATATTCTGTTTATACATGTTGTCCACTTGGATGTATTTTTTTTTTTTCAATGAGCTTATTGTTGTTCAATGCATTATTATTGCCTTTGCATTGGGAGTGCTCCTTTGATGCCTTAAAATGTTGCCTGTCTAGGCAGCTCACAAGGTTGTGAAACAGAGCCATTATGTGCCATGTTTAAAGTCCATGTTTTTACAACTCTGCTGTAGTTTTGGAAGTCCAACCCCAGTATCTTGACAGTGCAAAGGTCAGCCATGCTCAGGAAACAGCTACAACAACAGCAGCTCCAGCAGCAGAGCTCCTCAAGCAGCGACTTAGATGAGGTATTGCACACACTTACTGCAGCACAGTTACTTAATGAAATTCACACCATGAAAATCAACATAGATCTGCAGGACTGTAAAACCAAATCTGCCACTTGCTTTTAAATCTTGCCCCTTCTGTGGCCCCATTTTGCCCCTTCTCAAGTTTGTAGCTTCTGTGGTATTTGCAGTCTTCTAGTATTTAACGTCTTGTTTTCAGTTCCAATAACCGTGTTATACCATTACCTGCAGGACTCTTCCAGTAGTGATGACTCGGACGATGACTCCAAAAGCAAGAGTAAAGGGTGAGTGACTGTTCATTTGATTTGTAAACCCTTTGCATTGATACAAACAAGGAGATTACAGTCTCACTCTAGATTTTTGTCTAGCTTTTTGTTAATGTTTTTCCTATTATGTGTGCAGATCTGGATCCGACTCCAATTCAGGTTCGGACTCTGGCTCTGGTTTCGGAAGTGGCTCCTCAGGCTCCCCTGCAGAGGAAGAGAACAGGGACGAGTCCGTGTCAGACTATGAGCCTAGTCACAAAGTCAAGAGCAGAAAACCTCCAAACAAGTACTATTTCCAACTTGATCTAGGTTTAGTTTGGACATTTTATGTAAATAGATTCCACACAAGAGTTCTCCACTACTGCTTTCTGTTTAGGGCTCCAAACTAACACATGAGAGCAGTTGCACTGTAAAATTAAATGACAGAAACTAATAACAATAATAGTGATATTATTATTATTGTGTTGCACCAATAAGTGCAATTACACAATAAATTTGCTAATATTTTTTTTTTGTTTCTATAGAAATGCACATTTGAAAGTAAAGCGTTGCTTTTGAGTTTGGATGCAGATGCAAATTACTGATATTAACTAAATTTGTAAAACGTAATCAACATCTAATTTATGTAGGGCTACGTTCAAATAATCGAACCATGGGTCCCTCTCAAGCTTTTAAACTCTTAATTATTGAAGTACAAATAAAAAAAAAAGGCAGTGATGTTTTCCTACAATCAGAGAGCATTAGAACAGAACCTATTTTAGACGAGAGGAAAACTGAGAGCTTGGTCAATAATACATGGATGCCCAGGCTTTAAATCTTGATTCTACTTTGTACTGGCTTTCATGAAAATGTACCTTAGTCTTTGCATAGTATCCATTGTTTAAAGGTGCTATATGTAAGATTGACAACAAGTGTTTGAAATGGGTACTGTAATCCAAATTCAAAATATTGGAGAGTTGTCTCCCAGACTCTTAAGCTCATGCGGGTTGCCAGAATGTTGACACGCAAATTAGCCAACTCAGCATCCGTTTTAAAGGATTTCTGGGCTTTAAGCTGTCTCCATCTTCCAAAGGCATCTCCAATATTTATCCTTGTTTTACTACGTCTCTAGTCATGGTGGTTTTTAGATGGATGGCGAGGCCTTTTAGGTCGGGTGGTATCTGTTATCTCTGATCCAGTTAGTTTGCTGGCTTCCATGGCTGCAGCACGCAGTGTTGTTTGCCTGCAAATCTGGCAACCCGGTGGTGTTGAAATACTATTGGAGAGTGGGCAGTGGGCGGGATCACACAGGCCAAAACATAAACAGAAATTCTGGCCCGGAATGGAAACTTCAAAGTAGAATATACTGGCTGTAGCATTGTTATCGGAGAAGCCAGTATTTCAACTTTGCATGTTTCCTAATTCTCTAATGACATTCTCCAGGCAGAGGGAGACTAAGCGCCCATTAGCGTCTGACAGCGGGAGGTCCTTAATCACTTGACCGTCGGGACTCCCTGCTGAGTTAATTGTACCAGTAACAGGGAAAAAAGGATCCAACATGACAGAAAAAAATTGCTCTCTTGTTCTCTTCAAGTGACAGTGAGCTGCTATTTTACTGAAGATCTGACAAGATGTCAAGCTGATCTGAATGTTTTCATCGCACTCAGCTGCATATCATCACAAACGCTGATTGTTATTCATAGTGATTCTGTCATCAAGCTTTTTCTCATGCTAAAATGACTAATGAAATAAAAAAAAGTGGTGGGGACTGGGGGATTTCCCTGCCTCTGCTTTTGATATACCCCTTCTGGTCATTAATTTATTATCTCCGGAGGTGATGCGTTTTTTTTTATACCTGTTTCTAGTCAGACTGAATGCATACATATCCAACAGTAGATGCTTTTAAGTAAAGCCCTATTTGGACGAAATGTCTGACTGTAGATTAATTACTGCGGACGTCTGTAATGTTAACCTTCGATTCGCATATAAGGGATGTCAGTAGAGATCCCAAAGATTTGTGGTAAACTCACTGAATTTAAACACTGATGTCACATGTAAATAACCCGTCAAATAATTTATAGCTGTGCTGATTAAAAAATATTAAACATGAACATATGCTGTAGCCTATCTGGGATTATTAGAAGAAATTGATCGGAATACCTAGAATACCTACCTAAATACAACACAACTGGTGATATTAGCGAGCCTGCAATCCTGAATTGCACTCTTGAATGGACAGTCCGTTCACATTGTTTTTTTATGCCCCTCCCAAAAATATGTTCTGAAACGAGAGGCTACAGTGACCGATCAAAACAATTAAAAACAATTTCTACCCTTCACTTTGTTCAAATAACAATATTACATGCTGTGTACTAATTTCCCTAATCAAAAGAAAACATGTTGATTTGTTTATCTTTTACTGGGTAAATAAACACTTAATTGCATTAGATGATTAAAGCCAAGGGCTCAGATTCACAAAATGTTAACCTTAACCTGGGATTATTTTACAAGGCGTTTATAGAAGGTAAAAACGCTGAAATCTTTATGCCAGCGTGGATGCACTAGAACGCGCAAGTCAAAAAACAGATGACTGATGATCAAATGTTTATTTGTTAGCTAATGTTAACCCTGCAGCCAAATATTTGACATCCTAATGCCTCCTGTTAATTGTTTAACATAATTTACAGTTAAGACAGTTAATTGTCATAGTTATTTTGATTTAATTAATTTAAAAATTATTTTCTGTGGTTTTAGTCTGTAGTTTAAGAATTTGAGACTGCTTTTGATATGAATTACTCCGTCGTCTGAATTTCTGTATTAAAATTTAAATGATGACATTCACATTGACATGTCCCCCCTCTGGTTTTTCAACAAATCGCACCCTGTCTACGAGTATCTTCCAAACAGACTCCAGAACCCAACTTCTCTTTTTATAATGCCTGGATAATATAACACAAGGTACAGTGATATAAATATACATGGAATAATGTACATTAAGAATAACAGTTTAGTATAAAATAGGATGCATATATTAAAAATAATATAAAAGAAAATATTAGCTCACTGCCTTTAAATTATTTTTTGGTTAGTTTGATTAGTTTTGGTGTGAACAGGCATTAAATCATTCTTTTACAATTGTTCATGCACATGCGTTACTCCTGTTATTTCGGCGAGCTCCATGTGAAAGAATCAGAGAGAAAGAGAGAGAGCTGCAGTGAGTCGGTATGTTTGCCACCCCTCCACCATTCTTAATCGGCAAATGTGTCATATCTCTGACTGAAGAGATCGAGATTTTAGAAAAACAGTCCGCATGTGTGAAAGCCTTTGGCCAAAATCAAGTTGTTTTGAGTCTGCTAGTGTTGGTAGGTGGTAGGGGTTGTCAGTTAGCCTACAGATCCATGTTAACGATCACATCTTTGATTAGAGCAGCACAAGTAAAGGGACTCTGAGCATGGAGACTGATTCTGTATTTGACAGATGCGTGTTTCTTTGAAGGACTATCAACAACAACCTCTAATTGCGCTTCCAAACCTAATGTTTACTCTTGAGACCAGTTTTGTCTCGTATCCGTCTGTTCAACTGGCTTGTGTCAGTTGACTTTAAAGATGCATACTTTCCACAACAAATAGCCCCTGGCCACAGGCCATTCTTGAGACTTGCCTTTGAGGTGCGCCATTTCAGTTTAAGGTCATTCCCTTCTGCCTGTCACTAGCTCCTTGCACATTTATCAAATGTGTCAAAATGGCACTTGCTCTGTGGAGACTGAGCGTTGCCCATATATTAAACTACCTCAACAATTGGCTGCTGTTAGCGCAATCAGAGGAGTTGCTGTGCAAGCACAGAAACTATTCTTCAATGCTTGACAAAGTTTAAAAGGGTCATTAAAAGTATTTATCGAAACCAAGATGCAAAAACACCTCGTTCTCTACTTCCGTGACTTCCCTACATCACTTGGGGGTTCATTAATTCATGACCACCTCTACAGCAACAACATCAACGCCTACTTGTAACATCACACCCTTGGGTCCTGCCCACTGTTGCTTCAGTTTGTAACTGAGAGCAGGACAGACAGGCCTAGTGTGGCCTCACTATTCCTGAACACCAAATGGGACCCATCTGGATTAAAAAAATATATATATATATTTTTGTGTATAAAGATGCTCTAGACAGACATCTTTGAACGTTGTCATGTATCACGTTTTAAAAGACGTGGTGACAAGTTAAAACTCAGAAATGAAGAGCCCATTTGGTTTCATCAGCTGCTCTGGGTCTTGCTGTTTTGAGCACAAACATGTCCTTGATGCGTTCTTTCGCTCATCTGTGCTATTTTTAATTGTCGGTTTATATAAACATGCACTAGATGGACGTCTTTGACCGTTTTGATGCGTTTACAGCAATGTGATACTATGTGTGTGAGGACCCTAGACAGGTAGTGCTTTGCTTTTTACAAAAGCATTTGGATGCCAGACTTTCTCCGTTTGTTGCAAGGCAAATACCTTTCAGCCAGTACGTTTTTAAGGGGAGCTATATGGCTGAGGCCCTCTCACAATGCTACTGTCCCAGTCTGGGACTTGCCGTTAGAAAGGTATATGGGTCCCCTGTTTGAGCCGTTTGATGCGGTAAGCTTAAACATACTCGTGCTGAAGACTGTGCTGCTGCTTTCATTGGTCTCAGTAAAATGTTTTTGGGACCTACAAGCCCAGTTGTTCAGAGATATCTATCTGGCAGCAGGCAGGACTTCCCCTAACACATTTGCCAGGTTCTATAATGTTTCCTTCCTATCTCCCCAGATTTTGACTTCAAAGGAGGGTTAATGTGTCAATGTTTCACTACCCTGCTTCATATAAAATATCTTGAATAATACTGCACTGGCAGAAGTATGAACAAGTGAAAAAATACACTTATTTACAAAATATTTATTCAAGATACATTCTCTGAAAGCAAGTCTAAATATCTTACATGTTGCTTCTCAAGTAAATGTATCTTGTTTTAAGGATTTGTAGATATTTTAAAATAAATATTAAATATTGTTTTCAACATTCTCTAACAAAGTTTTCTTCTGCAGTATAGCTCCTAAAATAAATATACATTGTTTTAAAAGAGTTTTAGAAATGATTTTGAAAAACAAGCCAAAAAAGACTTGAGTAATCAAAAATATATTTTGTTGCAGTGCAGGCTAAGACTACACTCTCTCGCCTTTTTTGTTCACTTCGATCCACCTATCACTCACAAAAAACTCTCTCTTCTTAATAGAACTGCGTATCGCCAAATTTCTTCACAATAAAATACACATTGTGAAACATACAGTATATTATGATTCGATATGTCGCAAGCCATCACGTTATAATCTAGCTGCAACAAACGCACGCAAGGGACGAGTGTCCCTGCGCCAGAGTGTGCATCAGCCGGGTTCAATTTCAATCTCTTCCGCTTAGATTGGGTCACTTCTAAAGGATGCATTAAAGATATAGCACTGGGGTGTTTCCTTTTTAGATGCTTTGACATGCAAGTTTTGCTTAAGCGGAATGCCAGATCTGACTCTGCTTTATTTCACAATGACACTGCTTCTTTATTTATTTATTTATTTTGTATTTTTGCATTATAATTCCATCATACTTTTTGATCTACATCTCCTTTAGGCTGTTTGGAAAGTTTGGGATGCGTCTGGACTGGAGCTTCTTTTTCTTCCTCTCCTCAATCAGGCGCAAGCTGCAGTGCTGCTCTCGCTTGCCATCATTAGAGTTTCATATGATCTCATGTTACGTTAAATGAGATCAAACGACTATTCGACAATGACAATTTTGTGGACAATTTTTTTATTGTCGACGTTGTCAATAATGTCGACTAACAGTTTCAGCCCTATATTTTAATATTAAAATGTTTATTGTTTATGATATTCTACCCTTATGGTATATTTGTTTACAAAGCCTTAAAGGAAATCACATTTTATATTGTATTTTTCCAAGTTTAATGTGAATAATTTACTTAAGATGTATACACTCATTTTACACTGTAAGTGGCATACACAAGTAAAATCACTAATTGCAATAATTTGCGTGACAGTAAACGTCAGCCAGAATTTTAAGTTATAATCTACGTTATTTACCTCTGAATATTCTGTTCTCAATTTCATGTCAAATAAAATGTGTTGTATATGCCGATTCATGTTGTTTGTTTACACCATTAATCTTTTGAAATGCTTATTTCTTATTTCCTTTGATAAACCGCTTGGATCTCTTATGTTCTCTCAGGGCCAGTGCTAGGAATGGGAAGAAGAGCAAAGCTCCAAAGAAGAAGCCCTTCCTATCCTCCGCAGATGAAGAGGATGATTATAAGAAGGTTCAAGCAGGACCTCGGCGGCAGGCCACCGTCAATGTGAGCTACAAAGAAGATGAGGAGCTGAAGACTGATTCAGATGATCTGGTGGAGGTCTGTGGAGAGGATGTCCCGCCACTAGAGGACGACGAGTTTGAGACCCTGGAAAGAGTGACGGAAGTGAGAATGGGACGGAAAGGAGGTAAGGATGGCTCCAGAACATGCAATATTTATCTTCTTTTATCTTCTATCAATTTGTAGGATAAAACTTCTAGTCAGTTCAGCAACCATAATTTCTAGTGACCGCAAGTGGCATCTTGTCCCTTACAGCAACAGGGGCTGTGACCACAGTTTATGCTGTAGAGGCAGATGGAGACCCCAACGCCAACTTTGACCCTAACAGGCAGCCAGGAGAGGTGCAATACTTGATCAAATGGAAGAATTGGTCCCACATTCACAACACCTGGGAAACAGAGGAGACTCTCAAACAACAGAATGTGAAGGGCATGAAGAAACTGGACAACTTCATGAAGAAAGAGCAGGAGAAGAAGAAATGGTATAAATGCTGACAGAGATATAATTTCCTGTAGGTAATGTGGCTACAGATGGTGCTAATTCTGTTTTTTGGATGCTGCTGTCTGCAGGCTCAAAACTGCTTCACCTGAGGATGTGGAATACTTAAACTGTCAGCAGGAGCTCATGGATGATCTGCATTCACAGTATCAAATTGTGGAACGAATCATTGGTGAGAGGAAGCTGCCGTCAGTTTTCATTTTTTTGAATAATCGTTGTGAGCTTTTACTTATCCTTGCTGTTTTCTTAATCTTGCAGGACATTCAAATCAGAAGTCGGCTGCAGGTTATCCAGACTACCTGTGTAAATGGCAGGGGCTGCCATACTCTGAATGCAGCTGGGAAGACGGAGCTCTCATTGCCAGAAAGTTTCAGAAGTGCATTGATGAATACATGAGCCGGAACCAGTGCAAAACCATCCCCTCCAGGGACTGCAAGGTAACATCCAAGACACTAGACACTGAGCGCACATCTACTGCAGAACTCTTGAGATGAAATCAGCCACCACCCAGTCACTTAAAGGATGTTTGATTTATTTTAGGTTTTAAAACAGAGACCACGGTTTGTGCCCATGAAGAAGCAGCCTCACTATATTGGTGCAGACGGCCTAGAACTGCGGGATTATCAGTTGGACAGTCTGAACTGGATGGCCCATTCTTGGTGCAAGTATGTCAATATTACATATTACCTCAGTTTCAGCCACAAACACAACATCGTTTAGGACATCTACTTTGTGCATGACACAAGTAATTTTTCCAACAATTGTTTATAGATTGTTTCACTTTTAATTGACTATATCACAATTCCAGTGGGTCAGAAGTTTACATACACTAAGTTAACTGTGCCTTTACGCAGCTTGGAAAATTCCAGAAAATGATGTCAAGCCTTTAGGCATTTAGCCATTTAGCTTCTGATAGGCTAATTGGAGTCAATTGGAGGTGTACTTGTGGATGTATTTTAAGGCCTACCCTTAAACTCAGAGCCTCTTTGCTTGACATCATGGGAAAATCAAAAGAAATCAGTCAAAACCTCAGAAAAACAATTTGTGGACCTCCACAAGCCTGGTTCATCCTTGGGAGCAATTTCTAAATGCCTGAAGGTACCATGTTTATCTGTACAAACAATAGTATGCAAGTATAAACACCATGGAACCGCGCAGCCATCATAACGCTCAGGAATGAGACACATTCTGTCTCCTAGAGATAACATAGTTTGGTGCAAAAAAAGTGCAAATCGATCCCAGAACAACAGAAAAGCACCTTGTGAAGATGCTGGAGAAAACGGGTAGATAAATCAAATCAAATCACTTTTATTGTCACACAACCATATACACAAGTGCAATAGTGGGTGAAAGTCATGGGTGCAGTTCCGAGCAACATAGCAGTCATGACAGTGATGAGACATATACCAATTTACAATAAACAGATTTACACATCACAATTTACATATCTAATATACAAAATTACACACAACACTGTATACAAATAATAACATACAATGTACAGTATACAATACACACAATATAGAATACACATTATACAATAAAAATAGTATATATAATATATATAAAATATACAGTAGGTTGTATTGTGCTGTATTGACATTCAGGCTGTCGGTTGATAGTCAGTTGCCTGTGTGTTGTTAAAAGAGAATATAATTTATGACAGTCCAGTGTGAGATAATAAGATTAATAAAGTGCAGTGCTGATGTATATTGATTGTGAGAGATCAAGAGTTCAGAAGTCTGATTGCTTGGGGGAAGAAGCTGTCATGAAGTCGGCTGGTGCGGGTCCTGATGCTGCGATACCGCCTGCCTGATGGTAGCAGTGAGAGCAGCCCATGGCTTGGGTGGCTGGAGTCTCTGATGATCCTCCGAGCTTTTTTCACACACCGCCTGGTATATATGTCCTGGAGGGATGACCTTCGATGATGTGTCTGGCAGTTCGCACCACCCTTTGCAGGGCTTTGCAGTTGTGGGCGGTGCTATTGCCGTACCAGGCAGTGATGCAGCCAGTCAGGATGCTCTCTATATTGCTGGTGTAGAACCGTGTGAGGATGTGGTGGTTCATTCCAAACTTCCTCAGCCATCTCAGGAAGAAGAGGCACTGATGAGCCTTCTTCACAACAGCCTCAGTGTGGACGGACCATGTGAGTTCCTCAGTGATGTGGACACCGAGGAACTTGAAGCTGCTGACTCTCTCCACCGGTGCTCCATTGATGGTGATGGGACTGTGTTCTCTGTCTTTTCTCCTGAAGTCCACCACAAGCTCCTTTGTCTTTCTGACATTGAGGGAGAGGTTGTGCACCTGACACCAGCGTGTCAGAGTGTGCACCTCCTCTCTGTAGGCCGTTTCATCATTGTCAGTGATCAGACCTACCACCGTCGTATCATCAGCAAACTTAATGATGGCATTGGAGCTATGTTTTGCCACACAGTCATGTGTGTACAGGGAATACAGGAGTGGTCTGAGAACACAGCCCTGCGGGGCTCCAGTGTTGAGGGTCAGTGATGAGATGTTGCTGCCCATTCTAACCACCTGGCATCTGCTTGACAGGAAGTCCAGGTTCCAGCTGCACAGCGAGCTGTTTAAACCCAGAGCCCGGAGTTTCTCATCTAGCTTGGAGGGCACTATGGTGTTGAATGCTGAGCTGTAGTCTACAAACAGCATTCTCACATAAGTGTTCTTTTTTCCAGGTGGGAGAGAGCAGTGTGTATTGTAGATGCAATGGCATCATCAGTGAAGCGGTTGTTGTGGTAAGCAAACTGCAATGGGTCCAGTGATGGAGGCAGCACTGAGCAGATGTAATCTCTGATTAGTCTCTCAAAGCATTTGCTGTTGATGGGGGTCAGAGCAACAGGACGCCAGTCATTTAAGCAAATGATTTTGGATTGCTTTGGTACAGGCACAATGGTGGATGTTTTAAAGCATGTGGGGACCACAGACAAGGAGAAGGAAAGGTTGAAAATGTCCGTAAAAACACCAGCCAGTATCTAGTACAGTGTCAAGTATCTATATCCACAGTAAAACAGGTCCTATATCATCATAACCTGAAAGGCTGCTCAGCAAGGAAGAAGCCAGTGCTTCGGGTCGCGTGATGCCATGTGGGGGTAAGACGTGTGAATGGCGAGCTCTGTGCACTTTGCTAATTTTTAATTATTTTTGTGTCCTAAACAGGTGAGATTCGATACACTGTTTCATAACTGTTCTATGAAGAAAATATGTCAAAGAATTCAAAATTCTCGGGCTCTAGTGACATTAAAAGACACTTAAGTGCTCAAGCTGATAGCCCCTGACAAGGCTGCAGATCAGGGACTCAATTTGGACTGTGTGGTGGGAGAAATTCAACATCAACTGGCAAGCATGTCTGTGGTGCTGAAAAAGGTTGTAGCGGACCTGGAGGATCTTGCTCTAATACGTTGATCGATTACAGTGATGGAGGCGAAATTTTCTGATTTGGTTACAAGATTGTTGGACGTCGAGAAACGGATCGATTATCTGGAGTCATCGGAGAGGGAATTAGTTGCTAATCCGCTAGCGACCAAGGCATATTTGCAATGCGTCTGGGAAAAGTTGGAAGACCTTGAAAATCATAATCGGCGGAATTCCTGAGAATGAGGAAGGCGTGAGATATGGTGAAATTCCTAGACGAGCTCTTCCCGAGTCTGCTCGACATAACAGGCCATAAGCTGGAAATCAAGTGAGCTCACAGAGTCCCGGCTCAGAGCTCTACGGAGGGAGACAAGCCCCGATAGATTTGAAAGATCATCCTATAAATATCTCATGTTAAGCGAGGCGAGGATTAAGGAAAGCTTTCTTGGAAGAACCAGAGCATTTTCTTGTTCCCAGAAACTCTTACATCAACGGAAGATCGCTTTTGCACTGATCTTCCCTGCGAAATTGAGAATAGATACTAAGGATGCCCACAACAAGCGATGTCTTTTATAAAGTCAATGGAATAAGTTATTTTGGTGATTTTCATGTTGCTCCTGAGTGAGCTTGACTCATTGAACATTCACTTGACTGTTCGAGGAAACTGGGTGCCTTTTTTTGTTTCTACTTGTGATGGCTCCGCCTAGCGACTGGAGTTTGTTTTGTGGAGTAACACTCAGGTCAGTTGTGGATGAATCTGCACGTTCTTTGTACTTATGCCTCCTATTGGATGGAGTTTGTGTTGTGGAATATTTTTTTGCAGGACATTGGATGGATTAGGTCATCTGCTGCACTCAAGAAACAACCGGCATTCATTTGACTGCCCGAGGAAACTGAACTTTTTTTTTTTTGTGTATGTGTGTGTGTGTGTTGATTCCGCTAGAGGCTGGAGCTTGTTTTGTGGAATAACACACCTTCAGGACAGTATGTGGATGAATAACATTGTGTTTATTCTGCCTATTGGCTGGAGTTTGTTTTATAGATTTTCTTTTATGTATTTCTGTCACAATTTGTATAGAAGCACCGGACTTGAGCAATCCGACGGCAAAGTTGTTGCGGGGACTCTCGTAGGCGTACATGGACTGTTTGAGTTTAGAGGGATGGACGCCAGTTGGCGCTGTCGTGCGCACATTTTTCTTTTTTCTGTTTGTTTGGTTCCGGGGGAAGTTCGGGGTTTGATTGTTGCACTAATGTTGGAAAGTGGTCTTTATAATCTTGTTTTTGACACACAGTCTATTTTTTCTAATATGTCAATGTCAAATGTTTACATGAGTGGATTATCTCTCTCCACATGGAATATGAATGGGTTGGGGCACCCCATAAAAAAAAGGAAGGTTATAACTTTTCTTAAACGTAAGAAATATGATAGTGTTTCTTCAAGAAACTAATCTTTCCCTGCAGGAAGCTGAAAAATTTAGTAAGATATGGGGTGGACATGTTTTCTTTAGTGCTGGCTCAAGAAAGAGCAGGGGAGTCATTACACTAAGCAACTACAATTCAAAGGTCTCAAACAGATTAAAGATAAATTAGGAAGAGTCATTATTGTTTTAGCAGGAATTCAGGGGCAAATGATCTGGAGGTCTGATCACTGACAATGATGAAACAGCCTACAGAGAGGAGATACACACTCTGACACGCTGGTGTCAGGAGCACAATCACTCCCTCAGTGTCAGTAAGACAAAGCGGCTTGTGGTGGACTTCAGGAGAAGAGAAAGAGAACACAGCCCCATCACCATCAATGGAGCACCGGTGGAGAGAGTCAGCAGCTTCAAGTTCCTGGGTGTCCACATCACTGAAGAACTCACATGGTCCGTCCACACTGAGGCGGTTGTGAAGAAGGCTCATCAGCGCCTCTTCTTCCTGAGACGGATGAGGAAGTTTGGAATGAACCGACACATCCTCGCACGGTTCTACACCAGCACTTTAGAGAGCATCCTGACTGGCTGCATCTCCGTCTGGTACGGCAATAGCACCGCCCACAACCACAAAGCCCTGCAAAGGGTGGTGCGAACTGCCAGACACATCATCGGAGGTGAGCTTCCCTCCCTCCAGGACATATATATCAGGCGGTGTGTGGAAAAAAAGCTCGGAGGATCATCAGAGACTCCAGCCACCCAAGCTATGGGCTGCTCTCACTGCTACCATCAGGCAGGTGGTATCGCAGCATCAGGACCCACACCAGCCGACTTCATGACAGCTTCTTCCCCCAAGCAATCAGACTTTTGAACTATATATACTATTTTTTTTTTTTATTGTATAATGTGTATTCTATATTGTGTGTATTGTATAATGTACATTGTTATTATTTGTATATTGTATTGTGTGTAATTATGTGTATATTAGATTTGAAATTGTGTTGTGTAAATTTGATGTTTATTGTAGATTGGTATATGTCTCATCACTGTCACGACTGCTATGTTGCTCGGAACTGCACCCAAGAATTTCACACACTATTGCACTTGTGTATATGGTTGTGTGACAATAAAAGTGATTTGATTTTTTGATTTGAAATGTTGATTTTTGGCTAAAATGTACACACCTAACATTGATGATTAGGGCTTTTTTATATATCTTGAAGGGCTGTTGCAAGCCACTGGCACTCCTCATGATATAATATTGGGAGGAGACTTTAATCTTTTGATGGACTCACTCCTTGATCATAGTTAAGCAAAAGTGTGTAAGCCCCTTAGAGCAACTTTGACCCTTCACAGGATGTGTAAAAATCTTGGTCTTACAGATATTTGGAGACTTTTGAACCCATCTGGTGGGGACTATAATTTTATTTCATCAGTCCAAAAGATCTATTCTAGAATATTTTTTTTTTTTTTTTTTTTTTTTTTTTTAAATATATCTAAGCCCCTCATTTAATCTGTTGTGTATTGCTCAGTTGGAAACATCTTAGTCTCAGATCACGCCCTGGTGAGTTTAGAGGTGTGGTCACATACGGAGAAAAATAAATCATATAATTGTTGCTTTAATGTATCCCTTTTTGCAAAATCTTGAATTCCAACAAATGTTAATGTCTGAAATTAATGTTTATAAGGAGACTAACTGGTCTTCAGTATCCTCTGTGGGCGTGGCTTGGGAGGCACTTAAGGCAGTTCTTAGGGGTCGGATCATACAGTATGCCTCATTCATCAAAAAGTCCAAAGCACGAGAACTCGTGGAGTTGGAAGGAAATATTAAACGTTCCAAGGCAGATCTGAAACGCCATCTGATGGTCTCAGAATTGACCCGATTGAAATACAGATATAATACTATTTTGTCGCGAAAGGTGGAGTTTTGGTTATTCAGGGCAAGACAGTCATCCTTTGAGTCGGGGGACAAAGCAGGGAAGCTTTTGGCTAGATATATAAAGCAGAAATAGTCTTTTTCTACCATTCCCTCTGTGAAATCTGCTGGTGGTGAAATATTTACCTCAGCCATTGATATTAATAATGCTTTTAAAGAGTTCTATCTTGATCTGTATAGTTCCACATCTTTGTCTACTGATGAAGATATTAGAAACTTTGTGGAACCATTAGAACTCCCTAAAGTGAAGACTGAGCAAAAAAATGTATGCTACAGAATTGGCTCCACGTTTGTTAGTGGAATCATTAAAGAATGGAAAGCTTCCGCCAACCATGACACAAGCCCGGATCAGTCTGATACTGAAAGACAAAGATCCAAGCGAGTGTAAAAGTGACCCTCCAATTTCCCTGATCCAGCTAGATGTTAAAATATTGTCAAAAATTCAACTGATTGAATTTTTCAAAAAATAATGATTGAGTAAAGTTATGACATCTCTTATACATATAGATCAGGTGGGGTTCATTTGGGGCTGCAGCTCTTCTGATAACATTAGGCGTTTCATCAATATCATGTGGTCAGTGGCGAATGATCAGGCTCCGGTCGCTGCCATCTCACTTGATGCCGAAAAGGCGTTTGATATGGTAGAATGGGATTATCTTTTTAAGATTTTGGAAATATATGGGTTCGGGAATACTTTTATTGGATGGATTAATTTATAGACACCCGGTAGCAGCGGTACAAACAAATGGATTAATTTCAGATTTTTAAAATCTGGATAGGGGCATCCGGCAGGGTTGCACTCTTTCCCCATTATTGTTCTGTCTTAACCTGGAACCATTAGCAGCCACAATAAAAAGGGAAGATGATTTTCCAGGGGTGGTGGTGGGAGCTGTGGCGCATAAGCTTTTGCTTTATGCTGATGCTTTTTTATTATTTGTCTCCAAACCCACTAGATCTGTGCCTTGCCTTCACAGAATTATTAATACCTTTCCTGATTTCTTCGGATACAGAATCAATTGGTGTAAATCCGAAGCTTTGGCTCTGACAGCGTACTGCCCAGTAACTGCTTTTCAGACAGGCGCCTTTCAGTGGCCCAAACAGGGCATTAAGTATTTGGGCATTTTATTCCCAGCAAATTTGTCTGATTTAGTTAGTTAATTTTGACCCGTTAATAAAAAGGTTTTCGAGCGATGTGGGCAGGTGGGCTTCATTACATTTATCTATGATTGGGAAGGTTAATGTTATTAAAATGAATTGTATTTCAAAATTTAACTATCTGCAACAATCTCTCCCTGTAAATGTCCCCTTCTCTTATTTCATCAATTTGATAGCATAGCGAAGTCCTTCATTTGAAATGGTAAGCGTCCTAGATTACATTTCATTAAGTTACATAGGCCAGTTGACAAAGGTGGGCTAGGCATACCCAAGATTTAGTTTTATTATTATGCATTCGGTCTCAGACATTTGGCTCATTGGTTGCTTCCACCTGAGAGAGCCCCTCCCTGGTTTTATATTGAACAGGAAGTTCTTGCCCCTATTTCGCCATTGCAAAGCCTTTCTATCAAACTAATCGGAGAAGTTAAGTTACATCCCGTTGTCTCGCATTTGCACTCGGTGTGGACAAAAGTGTCCAGAATGTTTAATTCGGACATTTATTTAAATGTTGCCTCGAGCATATGGCTGAACCCCAAATTATGTATCAACAAGTCCCCTTTTTGCTGGTCACAGTGGCTTGTGAGGGGGGTTACTACACTCGGTGTCCTATATGAGAGTGGAGTGTTGAGATTCTTTCAAAATTTGGTTCAACTTTTTGGGATTCCCAGATCTCAGTTCTGTAAGTATTTACAGTTGCACCACCTGCTCTCTACTGTTTTTGAGAATAGTTTACACCCCCCTAAAGCGGCTGATACTTTGGGAGAGGTGATTACTGCTTTTGGAAAAGGACACGAGGTATCAGTGTATTACTCCCTACTAATTCAGAGTTTGGGGGACGGAGCTTTAACTTCTATCAAAAGATTATGGGAGAAAGATATGAACTTGGTTTTGGAGGAAGGAGTGTGGACTAGGATTCTAAAAAATGTCTGCAGCTAGAGATGCAAGGGTTCGCCTTATGCAATTGAAGATTTTACATAGATTTTATTGGACCCCCTCTAGATTATATAGGCTTGGTCTTAAAGACACACCCACCTGCTGGCGATGCCAATCAGAAGTTGGAGACACTATTCATGTCTTTTGGGGGTGTGTTAAGATTCAATATTTTTGGTTGAGGGTTCAGAGTTATTTGGGTGACGTTTTGGGCACTCAAATTTGACTTTGCCCCAGACTTTTGGGTGATGGGGCGGTCATAAATTTGGGGGACAAATGTATAAAAAATTGGGTTCTGACTAGTGTTATGATTGGCAGACAAGTTATTTTAAGTGGTTGGAAGTAGGACGGAATGGCATTATTTCTAGAGTGGTGTGTGGAGATTGGGAGGGTGGCAGCTTTTAAAGAAGTGGTATCTAGAGGATTGGGAAATTTTGACTTGTTTGTGGGAAAGTGGGGCAAATATCTGGAGTTTTTGGAGGGCTCTCAGGGAGGGACAGTGGAGAGAGAGGTGTAGTTATGTGTGTGATATATATATATTTATTTATTTTTTTTTTTGTTTTTTTTTTTTATTTTCCTTTTGTGTGTGTGTGTGTGTGTGTGTCTATAATCATGTGGGAACACTGGGATGTTCTTTTGAGGGTTAAATGTTGATTCTGTTTGTGTGTGTTTTGTTTTTCATTGTTTAATAGTTGAATCAATAAAAGAATGTTAATCACACACACACACTCACACACAAAAAAAGAAGCCACTGTTCCAAAACGGCCATAAGAAAGCCAGACTACAGTTTGTAAATGCACATGGGGACAAAGATCTTACTTTTTGGAGAAATGTCCTCTCGTTTGATAAAACAAAAATTGAACTGTTTGGCCATAATGACCATCATTATGTTTGGAGGAAAAAGGGTGAGGCTTGCAAGCTGAAGAACACCATCCCAACCGTGAAGTATGGGGGTGGCAGCATCATGTTGTGGGGGTGCTTTGCTGCAGGAGGGACTGGCGCACTTCACAAAATAGATGGCATCATGAGGAAGGAAAATTATGTGGATATATTGAAGCAACATCTCAAGACATCTGCCAGGAAGTTATAGCTCAGTCGCAAATGGGTCTTCCAAATGGACAATGCCCCAAGCATACCTCCAAAGTTGTGGCAAAATGGTTTAAGGACAACAAAGTCAAGGTATTGGAGTGGCCATCACAAAGCCCTGACCTCAATCTGAAAATGGTAGAAAATGTGTGGACAGAACTGAAAAAGCGTGTACGAGCAAGGAAGCCTACAAACCTCATTCAGTTACACCAGTTCTGTCTGGAGAAATTGGCCAAAATTCCAGCAACTTATTGTGAGAAGCTTGTGGAAGGCTACCCTAAACGTTTGACCCAAGTTAAACAATTTAAAGGCAGTGCTACCAAATACTAACAAAGTGTATGTAAACTTCTGACCCACTGGGAATGTGATGAAAGAAATAAAAGCTGCAATAAATCATTCTCTCTACTATTATTCTGATATTTCACATTCTTAAAATAAAGTAGTGATCCTAACTGACCTAAGACAGGGGAAGTTTTCTACGATTAAATATCAGGAATTGTGAAGAACTGAGTTTAAATGTATTTGGCTAAGGTTGATGTAAACTTCTGACTTCAACTGTAGAAGTTTGATAAAAAGCATTATTTACCTTCATATATTTTTACTTACATTTTTTTTTTTTTTTTTTTTTTTTTTGTGAATTAGTAAGGTGTGCAAATACACACTTATTTTTTGAAACCCAGTTAAATATTGCAAAATACTAAATTATTACTGTGGAACCCAGTCAGGTTTATCATTATAATATAATACTGAATTATCATTATTATTTTAAGGATTAGATTTGTTTTATATAAAAATAACATATCTGTCCTATTTACTTTACCTTTACCTGGAGCTTTTATTTTGATACTGAAAGTGCAGTGTGTGTTTGACAGTTTACAATGTTCCGCTGCTGGTGACACGCTGTCATCTCCTCTTTTCGCGTTATACTGTGGTGCGTTTGTGGATTTGTTTAACTTGTGGTGGTTACTAATGTTTGGAATTGCGTGAATGCTTGAACCTGCAGTTATTTGACAATACACGTGAACAGCTCGAAGTGCTAAAAACATGAGCCCTGCACGTGCACAAAACTGCTTCACCCGATTATTCTGAAGTGCACAGACCATTTTATCCGTCTTTAATTATAAAACAGCCTTTTGCTGTTTTTTAATCACATATACAGTATGACCATATCACTATTTTTATGTTATTGTGATTAATTGTGCAGTCCTGAAGGGTCATTAAATTAGTCTACTAGTGCATCTGTATAAAATTTGTTTCCTTATTTAACCAGTAGGAGCCTGTTGAAAATAATCTTTAAAGGAGGACCCAACTTGGTTACGCTGTCAGATTATTTCAATTTAGCCTAGAGCTGGGCGATGTGGCAAAAAAATAAAATCATTTTATTTATTTTTTTCAAACTTAAGGACGATTCACAATTAAATTTTTTTAACTTTTAAATATACTCAACTAAACATTAACTCCAGCATGATTAAAATAACGTTCTTTATTAGAAGGCAAGGCAAATAGAGAAATCAAAGTTCTTTTCATTATAGGTATGCAAGCCTATAATGAAAGAGGGATTTCAACATGTCTAACTATAGCATTTGCTAATATTTTTATGCCAAAAATGGATTCCTCGATTTAAAAATGTACATTTGAATTAATTGAAAAAGAGCCCTAATTTAGCCTATAAAAGTTAGGTGTTCATTTTTTTCCACAGATGTTACTGTTGTTAATATCATGATTTACATCTGCATCCTAACCTCAAAATCAGTGCTTTACATTTTTTTAAATGTGCATCTCAATGCACAAAATATGCAATATTATTGTTAATTGCATGAGTCATACCAAAGCAGATGCTGGTGATACATTTTCAACTGGCCCTTTGAGGGCACACACAACGCTTATATGGCCCAGGCTGAAATTGAGTTTGACATACCTGTTTTAAGCTATTCCTCCACCAAGGCACTTTAATATGGGTCCAGCTTGTGGACGCGCACATACACTATATTGCCAAAAGTATTCGTTCATCTGCCTTTAGACACATATGAATTTAAGTGACATCCCATTCTTAATCCATAGGGTTTAATATGACGTCGGCCCACCCTTTGCAGCTATAACAGCTTCAACTCTTCTGGGAAGGCTTTCCACAAGGTTTAGGAGTGTGTTTATGGGAATTTTTGACCATTCTTTCAGAAGCGCATTTGTGAGGTCAGACACTGATGTTGGACGAGAAGGCCTGGCTCGCAGTCTTCGCTCTAATTCATCCCAAAGGTGCTCTGTCAGGTTGAGGTCAGGACTCTGTGCAGGCCAGTCAAGTTCTTCCACACCAAACTCGCTCATCCATGTCTTTATGGACCTTGCTTTGTGCACTGGTGCGCAGTCATGTTGGAACAGGAAGGGGCCATCCCCAAACTGTTCCCACAAATTTGGGAGCATGGAATTGTTCAAAATCTCTTGGTATGCTGAAGCATTCAGTGTTCCTTTCACTGGAACTAAGGGGCCAAGCCCAGCTCCTGAAAAACAACCCCACACCATAATCCCCCCTCCACCAAACTTCACAGTTGGCACAATGCAGTCAGACAAATACCGTTCTCCTTGCAACCGCCAAACCCAGACTCGTCCATCAGATTGCCAGATGGAGAAGCGTGATTCGTCACTCCAGGGAACACGTCTCCACTGCTCTAGAGTCCAGTGGCGGCATGCTTTACACCACTGCATCCGACGCTTTGCATTGCACTTGGTGATGTATGGCTTGGATGCAGCTGCTCGGCCATGGAAACTCATTCCATGAAGCTCTCTATGCACTGTTCTTGAGCTACTCTGAAGGCCACATGAACTTTGGAGGTCTGTAGCGATTGACTCTGCAGAAAGTTGGCGACCTCTGCGCACTATGCGCCTCAGCATCCGCTGACCCCGCTCTGTCATTTTACGTGACCTACCACTTCATGGCTGAGTTGCTGTCATTCCCAATTGCTTCCACTTTGTTATAATACCACTGACAGTTGACTGTGGAATATTTAGTAGAGATGAAATTTCACGACTGGACTTGTTGCACAGGTGGCATCCTATCACAGTACCACGCTGGAATTCACTGAGCTCCTGAGAGCGGCCCATTCTTTCACAAATGTTTGTAGAAGCAGTCTGCATGCCTAGGTGCTTCATTTTATACACCTGTGGCCATGGAAGTGATTGGAACACCTGAATTCAATTATTTGGATGGGTGAGCGAATACTTTTGGCAATATAGTGTAACTGTACCACTGCTGAAAAATATCCTAGTGGAAACACTGATACATTTGCTCAAAACCCTGCATGTTACGAATTAAACACGAAGACATCTAAACGCTCCTATAGTCTAAATAATTAAACACACAATAAATCACATATCCCAATCATCATTACCATGTTTTTGGTATACAAAAGCACTTTGTATCAAAGACATATACAGAGTGTACTTCAAGTCACAGCAACAGTATTAATATTAGTAATATTTGGCAAAAAAAACAACAAACACTTCCAGTAAACACAGATCCATAAAGTTGTATATTAAAAAAGAGATACAAAGGCAAATAGGCTGCAATATATATATTATATTAGAGATATAATAGAACTTGCGTAAGATTAAATGCAAAGGCAAAAAATGCAGTAATATGGAATATATTATGAAGACAATCCACATTTTATTTTTAAAGGGATACCCAAGGCTGAGGTGCAGCAATAGTTTTTACGTTAAGGAGACCCATATGAGAAAAAAGGTTTCAGTTTTTCAGGCATTTGATGCTAATAAAATACATATCCTCACTGCTGGCTCAGGATTTATTTCTAGAGTTACTTCAACATTTTATGTCAATGGTCAAAACGGTTTTCTGTTTTTTAGTGCCACCAGTTGCGGAAGAACACTTTGCGTGAATTGCGATTTGGCACTGCTCTTCTACGCAGATTATTCTAATGGTTTGAGGTTACCTGGACATTGCTTGTGATCACTTGGAGACATTCATCTGCAGAGCCGGAGTCATAACATGCTACTTTCATGTTGATAATACTCGTTTAAACATTTATAACTGAGATATTACTTGCTTTGAGTAAGATAAATAACACTAGTATTTATATTTTTTTATGCTCATTTTCAAGTGTTTTATCTACTTCACGTTAATGTACTGTACAAGACGTGAAACTCAAGAAATGGCTGATACGAGTTCAATGGAATTATGTAATTTTTATATTGCAATCTACAGCCTAAGTGGACAATGCAATTGAACCATAATACTACAAAAGTATGTCTACGCACTGCAAACAATAAGACTGTAATATAAAAACAGCACAAGGATTCAATGATAATGGCGATGAAATTAACTTTATTAGACATGAAATAATATGCAATAATATAATTACAATAATAAACAGTTTCCTTGGTTACACACTAAATGGATTAATATTATATTACTGTGCTATGAAACCAATACATAATAAACAACTTGAGATGAGCATACATTCATGGGCAACCATTTTGTACCTAAAGCAATTTTAAATTGTCTGCTGTGTTTAAACCGTCTATGCACGAACAATGCATGAAAAGTGATAAATGTGCATTTCTGTGTCTGGGGCAAAATAAATAAGACAACACACAAACACACCCATCTCAAAGCTGCAGCAATGTTATAAAATACTCAAAACTAATGATTATTAGTAAACATGTTACACAGTAACTTCACTGGAAAACAAAATCTATTAAACATATTGCAATCAAACACAATATCCCTGAGTGATGTGTGTCTCTGTGTGTATCAGTTTTCTTAGGCTTTTGTTTTTTCTTTTTTTTACCTCAGTCACAGAAATGCACAAGTTGTTGTCACTTTTCATTTGTCCTTTTTTTTTTGCCTGATGAAGGCCTCATGGTCTAAACATTGCAAGCAAGTGTAAGCCAATAAAGTGTTTTTGGAGCAATAAATCAGTGTACGGACACTTGCCATTTTATCCTTTTAAAAGCTACTATATGTACAAGGTGGTGAATGCATGCTCATCTTAAGTTTTTTTTTTTAACCACGTGTAACCATTTCTCTGTTGTAACTTCCAAATAAATGATTAAAAATGTATTATTGTAATTGTTCTGCTGCATATTTCTGGATATTATTTTCATTTTCAATAAAGAATTTCATCATTATTACCTACTATTGTAGTATGATGGTTCTTGCATTGTCCACTGAGGCTGTAGATTATAATATAAAAATAAAGTGTCTTCAACTGGACTCATTTCAGCCATCTTAAATTGATGTGTAGTACAATACAAACATTAATGTGAATTGTGTAGTGGACAAAACACTTTAATAAACATATTAAAATATAATTAAGAGTATTCTTCTTCCTCAAAGTAATATATCAGCAGTGGTGGAAAAAGTACTCAATTGCCATTCTTGTGTAAAAGTACTGATACCACACATTTATTTGTAAAAGTAAAAAGTACCTGGTTTTAAAAATACTTAAGTATCAAAGTAAAAGTACTACAAATTCAAATGTTTTTATTTTTAAAGCCATATAATTCAGTTTTATATAGGTAGTATCGGATACAATAAATATTAACTTAATATTAACTTATTTTCTCTTAAATTTTCAAATGCTTGTTTTACTTTTTAGTTTTATTTATTTAGTTTATTTTAATTAAATGTTTTCTAGGTGGAAAAGCCTGTCTTGGGACCTGAGATGCAAATTAGCATTTGCTTTCATTTCTATGTACAATGCATCTTTTCTTTTTTGTTGCTGTAATTATGTTCTTGTACTGTCCCTATCCAAATAATACAAAATAAAAAAATAGTTTAGTATACAATAAGTAAAGCTGATGGATAATAACTGGGCATTTTATTCAGAAAATAAGCTATAGGGGAGCCTAGGTAGCTCAGCGAGTACTGACGCTGACTACCACCTCTGGAGTCGCGAGTTCAAATCCAGGGTGTGCTGAGTGACTCCAGCCAGGTCTCCTAAGCAACCAAATTGGCCAGGTTGCTAGGGAGGGTAGAGTCACCATGGGGTAACCTCATCATGGTCGCAATTAAGTGGTTCTCGCTCTCAGTGGGGTGCGTGGTAATTTGTGCGTGGATCTTCTCCACATGCTGTCCCCGCGGTGTCATGCACAGCAAGCCACGTGATAAGATGCGCGGATTGACGGTCTCTGAAGCAGAGGCAACTGAGACTTGTCCTCCGCCACCCGGATTGAGGTGAGTAACTGCGCCACCACGAGGACCTAGTAAGTAATGGGAATTGGGCATTCCAAAAATTTTGTAGAAAAGGGGATAAAAAAAAATAAAAGAAATAAGCTATAGTTCACGGAAATTTCCAAATGATTTCAAGCAATAATACCAATCATTTTATTATGTATAAATTCAACATATTTACATATTCTGTCCCTGATCAATTTTGAGTTGAAGCTCCCCTTTTAAAAAACTACAGGGTGAGTAAATTTTGAGAATTTTTATTTTGGGGTGAACTATCCCTTTAATTAAGTCAATGATTCATCAGACTTTGCACATTGTGATGGGGCCCACTTTTCCCTTATTTTTTGGAACCCAGCCAACATGATTATTAAATCATTGTAATATAATAGTAGGAGTGTGAATCGGGTTGAAAGCTAATTGGTTCAATTCACGATTCATAGGTTTTCGATTCAAAATGATTTTTTGCAAATTCAGAATGGTTTGATTCGATACACATTGAAATTTAATTAGATTGGATTCAGTTAACAATTCGATTATGTATTTTATAAAAATCAATTTATTTTTATGTAAATTTTAAATACTTATCCTAATGTGTCATGTCTTATGTGTATTATGGTTTAAGTAACTTAAAAGAAAACACATCAAATGCAATATTTGTACATACATGCTACTTGGAAAACAACAAATAGTGTAATGTGCTGATAAAATATTAATGATTTTGTTTTACGATTTTATTAGTTTGTGTAAAATTCCCTTATATTTCCAGGTTTTCCATGACCATGGAACCCTGAGTCATTAAACTAATACAAATATTACAAGATTAAAGTAACATAATAGGTTCACACACATGTCACTTCCTGTTCCTGTTGCTGCTGGCGCCTAGCTTGAGTCTGTGTTTGTAGCCTGCTAGCTTTTTTAGCATTGCTTATCTATCTGTTTTCAGCTTTTATTATTTAATCTCTGCCATTTTTCAGGGTGCATCATTTTTTCTCTCTCGCATTATTCTCTTATCGCGATACAACTGCGTGCATTTTTCCACGTTCATCCGCTTTCTATTTTTATCGCGATTAAACTCCATGCATTTTACCATGTGCACCCGTTTTCTCCTCTGTCTTACACGGATTATTGCATCGATCTCAAAGCACTGCTTATCAAGTACAACCATAACAACAAACAATTGCGTGAGGGATTCACATCGATCTCAAACCCTCGCTGCTCGGGAACAACCAACAACAACAAACATTTGTGGTAAGTCATGGCATCCGCTCATGTTATTGCTTCCTGCAATACATGCCACATGTTTACTATAGCTTCTTCCATCAGCAGTGAGGGATTTACATGTGATAAATGTAAGGAATTAGTCAGGCTGACGGAGAAGATTTATGAGTTAGAGACACGCATCTGAATGCTAGTGGACGTCAGTGAGAGAGAAGCCGGTAGATACTGTTTCGGATGTGGGTAGTACAACGAGCAACACACACTTTGGTTCCGGCTGTAGAGCCCCTGCAGCAGGGCGTTTGGGTGACGTATCGGCGCCATACTTGCTCAGCAAAGTGACACCACTCTCCCGTTCCTGTTAGGGTTTCCAATCGATTCTCCCCACTCAGTGATGCACCCACTGAGAATCATGTTGAAAGTGCTGTGGTTATAGGAGATTCTATTGTAAGGAATGTGGAAATAGTGACTCCAGCCACTATTGTTAAATGCATTTCAGGGGCTTGGGCGTCTGACGTCAGATCAAATTTACAAGTGCTGGCTAATGCTAAATGTAGTTTTTCTAAAATTGTTATTCATGTCGGCACTAATGACGTCTGGCTTCGCCAGTCAGAGATCACTAAAAATAATGTTAAAGAGATGTGTGAACTTGCAAAAACGATGTCAGACACTGTAATATGCTCTGGCCCCCCTCCCTGCTCGTCTTGGTGACGAGGTTTATAGTAGATTAGTGTCACTGAATGGCTGGATGTCTGAGTGGTGTCTGGATAATAGCATAGGATTTATAGACAGTTGGAAGAGATTTTGGGGTAGACCTGACCTGCTAAAGAGAGATGGACTCCATCCCTCCAGTGAAGGTGCTGCTCTCTGGCTAATCCGAACATCTGCTAGCTGCTTTGAGACGTCACACAGGTCACATAAACTACAACACATAGAGACTGTATCACCTAGATAGCATATAGAGACTGTGTCTGTTCCCCGAACTACCAAACACAAAAAAAGTTGAAAACTTGAAAATAACATCATATAAAGCTAGGGCTACTAAACAGTAGATTTCTTTCAACCAAAGCACTAATTGTAAATGAAATTATTACAGATCATAGTATGGATGTGCTCTGTTTGACTGAAACCTGTCTTAAACCGGATGAATATATTAGTTTAAATGAATCTACTCCCCCATGTTATTGTTATAAACATGAGCCTCATCTGAAGGGTTGAGGAGGAGGTGTTGCTACAATTTACAGTAAAGTTTTTGGTGTTACCCGAGGACAGGATACAAGTTTAAGTCTTTTGAACAAATAACGCTTAAGGTGACACCATCAGATACAAATAAAAAAATCTCTGTTGTCTTTTGCCATTGCTGCAGTATATAGATCACCCATGCCGTATTCTGATTTCCTTGGTTTTGCAAATTTGCAAATTTCAGATCTAGTAGTTACTGTGGATAGAGCTTTAATTGTTCGTGACTTCAACATTCACATAGATAATGAAAATGACACATTGGGATTAGCATTTATCGATATTCTATATATAAATATATGTAAAACCTCAACTGAACCAGATATTCCATCACAGCACAATAGTAATGACTTCATGAATTTTTTTTACTGATAAAATTGAAATAATCAGAAATAAAATTGGAATTATGCAATCGTCTGTCACAGTACCTCAGAAAACAGTGTCTCAATTTTCCTCACGAGCAGCTTCAATCCTCCGCTATCATAGGTCATGAAGAGTTAACAAAACTTATCGAAACATCAAAAGCCACAACATGTTCCAATACAAACTATGCTCTTAAAAGAGGTATTCCCTGTAATCTCATAACCTCTTCTTAATATTATTAACTCCTCACTATCCTTAGGACATGTCCCAAGAAACTTTAAAATGGCAGTTATCAAATCGCTTATTAAGAATTCACAGCTTGATCCTGGAGAATTGACTAATTCTACACCGATTTCAAATCTCCTATTTATGTCAAAAATACTAGAAAATGTAATCTCCTCCCAACTATGTTCATTTCTACAGAGAAATAGTATATATGAACAATTTCAGTCAGGATTTAGTCCCCACCACAGTACAGAGACTGCACTTATCAGAGTTACAAATGACTTGCTCCTGCTGCATTTCTCATCTAGTGCTTTTAGATCTTAGCCTTTGACACCATAGATCACGACATTCTCTTGAATAGGCTTGAGAATTATGTTGGCATTTGTGGACTTGCATTAGGATGGTTTAGGTCCTATTTAGCAGACCACTACCACTTTGTCTTTGTAAATGAGGAATTGTCAAATCAAGCAAAAGCATGGAGTGCCACAGGGATCAGTTTTAGGGCCTCTGCTATTCTCCTTATGCTTCCCCTGGGAAATATTATCAGGAATCGTGGAATAAGTTTCCACTGTTATGCCGATGATACCCAACTTTATATTTCTTCTAAACCCAATGAAATTTCACAATTCTCCAAATTAGCAGAGTGTATCAATGAAATCAAAGATTGGATGGCCAGAAATTTCCTTCTCAATTCCAACAAAACAGAGGTATTAATTACTGGACCAAAAACCTAAAATATAATTTGATTCTTGATGGATATACTGTTACATCATCTTCTACAGTGAAGAACTTAGGTGTTATATTTAATACCAATATGTCCTTTGAAAATCAAATTTCCAATGTTTGTAGAACAGCATTCTTCCACCTTAGAAATATTGCTAAATAAGACACATGCTCTCTGTTGCTGATGCTGAAAAACTAATTAATGTGTTAATGACATCAAGACAAGATTATTGTAATGCATTACTGGGAGGATGTCCAGCAAGTTCAATAAATAAACTTCAATTGGTTAAAAATGCAGCAGCCAGAGTGCTGACTAGAACCAAGAAATATGATCATATCAGCCCAATTTTATCATCGTTACATTGGCTACCTGTTCAATTTCGTATTAATTTTTAAATTTTGTTAACTATGTACAAAGCTTTGAATGGTCTAGCTCCGTAGTACTTAAGTGACCTTCTACCACGTTATATTCCATCCATTCATTACGATCACAAATTCTGGCCTGTTAATAGTTTCTAGAATATCAAAATCCACAAAAGGAGGTAGATCCTTTTCCGATTTGGCTCCTAAACTATGGAATAGTCTCCCTAACACTGTTCGGGATGCAGACACACTCACTTAGTTTAAGTCTAGTCTAAAGACTCATCTATTTAGCCAGGACTATTCCTAATTTATCCATTAACTCACAATTAGGCTGCTTTAGATACGTTTGCCGGAACCAGAAACATTTATCATTATCTATAACTCTACAACAAATTTAATGGCATCTACGCTAATATTATTCTGTTTGTATCCCTACCTCAACCTCGGGATTCCTATCCCGGGGTCACCAGAACCAGCCAGATCCAGCTCCGTTCCTGCTTGGTGTCTAAGTGATGACAACTAAATGCAGCCGGTGCCAGCCAGACATCACTTAAGTCTATTACGATGGACTTCAGAGGATGAACTGATGCCAACTCCAATCATAAGACATGGGATACTTCATGTGCCACTGCTTGAACATTGGATTTAGGATAGACTTCACCAAAATGACCGGCTGGTTGAACTGCGAACACCTCACTCATCTCTGCCTGCATAACCTTGGTCTAATGATGGACTACACTCCTGAAATGGAATACATAGACTATCAATTAATTGCCAACAAAAGCCTTCATCAGCCAACTAACAAAGGACAATACATGTAAACTTCTGTAGTTAATCCAGGATGGACTTCAAAGACATTTGTCATTAATCTTACAGTGCATACAAAATCTTTGTTTAAACACGGGCCCTTAACACTTACTTAGTTTACTAATTTTAAACCATGACTTGCACTGCACATAAATAAGTAATACTGGCATTATATTCATGCTGTTAGCCAGAGGGAAACTGGCCCCCACAGTGAGCCTGGTTTCACTCAAGGTTATTTTTCTCCATTAACCAACATCTTATGGCGTTTTGTGTTCCTTTCCACAGTCGCCTTCGGCTTGCTCACTGGGGTTCTAAATACAATTAATATTTAATTATTTATTTTTATACAAAATTTACAATCATATTTAATCAAACTACACAATGATGACTCTAAGACTTTATAGATATTACAGTTTAATTTTTTGTTAATGCATGATTTTCTGTAAAGCTGCTTTGAAACGGGAGTCCACGGACGCCATGCGAGAAACAGACATGTAAGACATGAGCTCTGCGAACTTTGCTAGTTTTTTTTTATTATTTTCATGTTATAATCCGGTGAGATTCGATACACCCAGTTACATACTTGCTCTTTGAGGTAAACATGGCAAAGAAGTCAAAATCCTCAGACTCTGGAGACATTAAAAGACACTTACGTGTTCAAGCTGAGGCCTCTGATGGGCCTGCGGACCGGGGACTCGATTTGGACGGCATGTCGGTAGATGAAATTCAGCGTCAACTGTCCAACATCTCGGTAATGCTGGCGAAGGTTGTTGCTGACTTGGAGGATCTCGCTGTAATACGGTGATGGAAACAAAATTCTCTGAGTTGGTTACAAGAGTGACAGAAGTTGAAAGACGTATAGATTATCTTGAGTCATCTGAAAGGGAATTATCCGCTAATCCGCCCGCGTCCAAAACAGATTTGGAATTAATTTAGGAAAAACTGGAATATTTCGAAAATATGAGCCGAAGGAATAACATACGAATTGTTGGAATTCCTGAGCATGAAGAGGGCAGAGATATGGTGAAATTCCTGGACGAGCTCTTCCCGAGTCTGCTCGATATAACAGGTCATAAACTGGAAATCGAGCGAGCTCACAGAATCCCGGCTCGCTGAACTGCTGAGGGAGACAGGCCCCGATCGATTCTGGCCAAATTTCTGAAATCATCCGATAAAGATCTCGTGTTGCGCCAGGCGAGGAGCAAAGGAAAGCTTTCTTGGAGGAATCACAATGTTTTCTTGTTCCCGGACTTTGCAGATTCGACGAGAGAAACACGATCGGTTCAAGGAATGTAATAAACTCTTACACCAACAGATCATCACTTTTGCACTGATGTTCCTGGCCAAACTGAGAATAGAAACAAAGAATGGTCGCAAAGTATTTACATGTCCAAAACAGGCACTTTCCTTTATAAATACATTGGAGTAAGCCATTTGATGTTTCTTATATTAGTGGACTGATGCGGTTCAGGGACTCTATTATCTGAGGAAGCTGGGTGCCATTTTTGTTTCTTTTTGCGCTGGCTTCGCCTAGCGGCTGGAGTTTGTTTTGTGGCATGACTCCAAGAAACTTTTGCATTGACGGAAGATCATTTTTTACACTGAAGTTCCCGGCCAGATTGAGAATGCACACTATGGATGACCGCAAAATATCTACATGCTCACATAAAGGACGTCTTTTATAAAGTTGACAGGCTGAGTAAGTTATGGTGTATTTTTCAATTTTTCAAAAAAAACTTTTGTGCGGCCTCTGTGTCAGTTTGGCTCTTGATCATCCGAGGAACCGGGATGCCGGTTTTGTTTTTCGTGCTGGCTCTGCCTAGCGGCTGGAGCTTGTTCTGTTGAATAACACTCCTTTGGAACAGCTGTGGATAAATCTGTTCGTTCTTTGTGCTTATGCCTCCTGTTGGCTGGAGTTTGTTTTTGTGGAGTATTTTTAAGGGACAGTAGAATGATTACGTCATCTGCTGAACTCCTAACAGCCAGCTCACTGAACAATTGTTTGTCTATCCGAGGAAACTGAATGGCTTTATATCAGCTGGAGTTTGTTTTGCGGAGGAACACACCTTCGAGACGGTTCTGTGAATGAGTCTACATGTTTTTTCTGTTATTCTGCCTGTTGGCTGGGATCTGTTTTACAAAGTATTTTCTGTTATGTAATGTTGCCTCACAAAATTTGTATAGAAGCACCGGACTTAAGCAATCCGATGGCAAAGTTGTCATGGGGGCTCTCGTAGGCGTACATGGACTCTTTGAGTTTAGAGGGATTGACGCCGGTTGGCGCGGGGTTAATGTGCACGTTTTTCTTTTTTCTGTTTGTTTTGTTCGGGGGGGAAGTTCAGGGTTTGATTGTTGCATTAATGGGGAATGTGGTCTGTGTAATCTTGTTTTTGACAATTTATTTTTTTATTATATCAATATGTCATATGTTAATATGAATAAGTTGTCTCTCTCCACATGGAATTTGAATGGGTTGGGGCACCCTCTAAAAAGAAGGAAGGTTATTTCTTTTCTTAAATGTAAGAAATATGATAGTGTTTCTTCAAGAAACACATCTTTCCCCACAGGAAGCTGAAAAATTTGGTAAGTTATGGGGTGGACATGTTTTCTTCAGTGCTGGCTCAAGTAAGAGCAGGGCAGTCATTTCATTAATAAGTAAACATCTACAATTAATATTTCTCAAACAGATTAAAGATAGATTAGGAAGAGTCATTATTGTTTTAGCAGAAATTCAGGGGCAAAGGTTGATTTTGGCTAATATTTATGCGCCTAACGTTGATGATCAGGGCTTTTTTATAGATCTTGAAGGGATGCTGCAAGCCGCTGGCACCCCTCATGATATAATATTAGGGGGAGACTTTAATCTTTTGATGGACTCAGTTCTTGATCATAGTGAAGCAAAAGTGTGTAAGCTCCCTAGAGCAACAGTGATGTTTCACAGGATGTGTAAAAATCTTGGTCTTGCAGATATTTGGAGACTTTTGAACCCATCTGGTAGAGACTATACATTTTTTTCATCAGTCCATAAGATTTATTCTAGAATAGATTTTTTTATTATTATTATTATTATTATTTTTATATATATCTAAGCCCTCATTTCATCTGTTGTTGACTGCTTAATTGGAAACATTTTAGTCTCGGATCACGCCCTGGTGAGTTTGGAGATGTTGCCACATACGGAGAAAAATAAATCATATAGTTGGCGCTTTAATGTATCCGTTTTGCAAAATCCTGATTTCCAACAAATGTTAAAGACCGAAATCAGTGTTTATATGGAGACCAACTGGTCCTCAGTATCTTCTGTGGGCGTGGCTTGGGAGGCACTCAAGTTGGTTCTTAGGGGTCGGATCATACAGTATGCCTCATTCACCAAAAAATCCAAAGCACGAGAACTCGTGGAGTTGGAAGGGAATATTAAAAGTGCAGAGGCAGAGCTGAAGCGCAGAATGTCATCTGATGGCCTCAGAGAATTGACTCGATTGAAATACAGATATAATGCTATTTTGTCGCGGAAAGTGGAGTTTTGGTTATTCAGGGCAAGACAGTCATATTGAGTCGGGGTACAAAGCAGGGAAGCTTTTGGCTAGATATATAAAGCAGAGAGAGTCTTTTTCTACCATTCCTTCAGTGAAATCTGCTGGTGGTGAAATTTTATTAAAGAGTTCTATCTTGATCTTTATAGTTCTACTTCTTCTACTGATGAAGATATTAGAAACTTTGTGGAACCATTAGAACTTCCTAAACTGACAACTGAGCAAAAAAATTATCTTGATTCTGAGATAACCTTGGAGGAACTTGACGAGGTAATTAAGGCCTTACCTTTAGTCAAAGCTCCGGGGCCAGATGGTTTTGCTGCTGAATTTTGTGCTACAGAACTGGCTCCACTTTTGTTAGAAGTTTATATGGAATCATTAAAGAATGGAAAGCTTCCTCCAACTATGACACAAGCCCAGATCAGTCTGATTCTTAAAAAGGACAAAGATCCAAGTGTGTGTAAAAGTTACCATCCAATTTCCCTGATCCAGCTAGATTTAAAAATTTTGGCTAATCATTTAAGTAAGATTATGACATCTCTTATACATATAGATCAGGTGGGGTTTTTTCGGGGCCACAGCTCTTCTGATAACATTAGGCGTTTCATTAATATCATGTGGTCAGTAGTGAATTATCAGTGTCCGGTCACTGCCATTTCACTTGATGCCAAAAAGGCGTTTGATATGGTAGAATTGGATTATCTTTTTAAGATTTTAGAAATGTATGGGTTCGGGAGTACATTCATTGGTTGGATTAATTTACTTTATAGACACCCTGTAGCAGTGGTACAAACAAATGGATTAATTTCAGATTATTTTATTCTGGATAGGGGCACTCGGCAGGGTTGCCCTCTTTCCCCATTATTGTTCTGTCTTGCCCTGGAACCATTAGCAGCCGTGATAAGAAAGGAGGATGATTTTCCAGGGGTGGTGGCGCATTAGCTTCTGCTTTATGCAGATGATATTTTATTATTCGTCTCCGACCCCACTAGATCTATGCCTTGCCTCCACAGAATTATTAATTCCTTTTCCAAGTTCTCTGGATACAAAGTCAACCGGTCTAAATCCGAAGCTTTAGCTCTGACTGCGTACTGCCCAGTAATGGCCTTTCAGCCAGGCGCCTTCCAGTGGCCCAAACAGGGCATAAAGTATTTGGGTATTTTATTCCCAGCAAATTTGTCTGATTTAGTTAGTTAATTTTGACCCTTTAAAAAGTTTTCGAGAGATGTGGACAGATGGGCTTCATTACATTTATCGATGATTGGGAAGATTAATGTTATTAAAATGAACTGTATTCCAAAATTCAATCACCTGCTACAGTCACTCCCTATAGATGTCCCCCTCTCTTATTTTATACAATTTGATAGAAATGCGAAGTCCTTCATTTGGAATGGTAAATGTCCCAGACTACATTCCAACAAATTACATAGGCCGATTGACAAAGGTGGGTTAGGCTTTCCCAAGATTTTGTTTTATTATTATGCGTTTTGGTCTCAGGCATTTGGTTCATTGGTCGCTTCCACCTGAGAGAGCCCCTCCCTGGTTTTCTATTGAACAGGAAGTCCTTGCCTCTATTTCACCATTGCAAAGTCTTTCTATTATACTAACCGGAGAAGTTAAGTCACACCCCGTTATTTCACATTTGCACATCACCCCCCTAAAGTGGCAGATGCTTTGGGAGAGGTGATTACTGCTTATGGAAAAGGTCATGAGGCATCAGTGTATTACTCCCTGCTGGTTCGGAGTCGGGGGATGGCGCTTTAGCTTCTATCAAGAGATTATGGGAAAAAGATTTGAATTTGGTATTGGAGGAAGAAGTGTGGACTAGGATTCTAAAAAATGTCAAGTCTGCATCTAGAGATGCAAGGGTTCGCCTTATGCAATTTAAGATTTTACATAGATTTTACTGAACCCCCTCTAGATTATATAGGCTTGGTCTTAAAGACACACCCAACTGCTGGCATTGTCAATCAGAAGTTGGAGACACAACTCATGCCTTTTGGGGGTGTGTTAAGATTCAAGATTTTTGGATGAAGGTGCAGAGCTATTTGTTTGATGTTTTGGGCACTCAAGTTTTGCTTTGCCCCAGACTTTGTATTTTGGGCGACGGAGCGGTCATAAATGTGGGGGACAAATGTATAAAAAATTGGGTTTTAGCAAGTGTTATGATTGGCAGGCCAGTCATTTTAAGGGGTTGGAAGTCCAACGAAGCGGCATCATTTCCAGAGTGGTGTACAGAGATGGGGAGGGTGGCAGCGTTTGAAGAAGGGGTATCTAGAGGATTGGATAATTTGGACTTGTTTATGGGAAAGTGTGGAAAATATTTGGCATTTTTGGAGGGCTCTCGGGGAGGGACAGTGGAGAGAGAGATGTAGAGGTTATGTGTGTGATTTATTATATTTTATTTCTTTTATTTTATTTTTTAATATTTGTTTTTGTGTCTATAATTATCTGGGACCACTGGGATGTTCTGTGGTTATTAAAATCGTTTTAAGGGTGTTTTTATTGAGAAGTTACTTATTACTGGAAACAAAACGAAAATTATTAAAATTCATTGTGCAGCATTGTCTGATATCATCGCATTACTAAGATTTTATATTTGACTGGTAGCCTATTTTATATTAAAAAAAACAGCTGAACGGCAAATTGACTTTTCATAATGTGTTTTTATTAGACTAGATCAGGGTTTCAAGCGATGAGGGTTGGGATGAAGTGGAGCAGGCAGCACATTTGATGCGCATTTTATGTGCATTGCTGTACCTGTTTGCAGATGTACAATACTGTTTCTGATGAGACATGTCTCTCCAATGGTCCGTTAGACTACTGAATGTGGCCAGCAGTGCCTGTCTTAAAGCTACTGTCCATTTTACCGAGCCATTTCACATCAGTCAGTATCAAGTGCGCATCGCATTACAGATAATCTTTATGCAAATGCTGTACTTATCTCAGTACATGATTGTAATAGAACAGAAAATGTCAAATTAAGAAATCTTTGCTATCATTTTTAGTTAGGCCTACTCTTTATGAAGACACGGGAAAATGTTTCCAAATGCAGCGCATTCCAAACCAATATTTCCCTTTTACAGCTTGTATGTGAATGCCATCATAATTAGTTACATAAAAATAATATAGGCGACTATTGGCTTGATAACAATTACTTCTGTTTCAAGTGCTTAACTACTTACTTTTTTATTCTAAATGTAAATTAAATGAAAATCAGAGTTTATAATCAGTCTGTTCGGTTCATTATTTGTCCAGCTGGAGTCGCCAATTGACACATACCAGTTAAAGAGTGCATACGCACAGTCAAGAGGTGCGCAAATATTTAAGTTTATTTTTTATAAATCCCGATATGTTCGTGGGAAATTGCTTACGCACATTTCAGTGCCCATTTTGTGCGTACGCAACGTTTATACATCAGACCCCAGGTCTGAACAACTTTTTTATACAGCAGCTGCATTGCTGCGCTTGTGCTTGTTTTATTTAGCAAGTTTTGCCCCAGCAGAACGCCAGCTCCGCTATATTTCACCACGACACTGCTTCTGTATTTACTTATTTTGTGTTTTTGTATAATTCCCTCATAATTCCGATCTACATCAACTTAAGCTGTACCGAAAGTTGGAAATGCATCTGGACTGTAAACTGTGTTCTCTCTCTTCTCTCATGCACTCGAACTTAAGTGTTCTTCTGCACGTCATTATTAACGTTTCATATGATCATGTGTTGCGTTAAATGAGATCAATAGAATATTCGACAACAAACATTTTTGTCTACAATTTTTTACTGACTGTTTCAGCCCTAATTACTGTAGGGCACAATCCCTGTATTCCCGTCATGTGTTATAAAAAAATGTCCTGGAAAATCCTATAAAATGATCTCTGAAAAAGAGGGAGAACCCTTTTTCATCAGTTGCATTCCCATCTTGTGTTATTAAAAAATGTCCTGGAAAAGTCCTGGAAAATGATCTCTGAAAAAGAGGGAGAACCCTGTTTCATCAGTTGCTTCATAACTAATAATTTTCTGCTTTCCCAGAGGGAACAGTTGTATCCTAGCAGATGAGATGGGTCTAGGCAAAACTATCCAGACTATCAGCTTCCTCAATTACCTGTTCCATGAGCACCAGCTGTATGGGCCCTTCCTGCTGGTGGTGCCTCTGTCCACCCTCACATCATGGCAGAGGGAGATCCAGTTGTGGGCCCCTCTGATGAACGTTGTTGTCTACCTGGGTGACATCAACAGCAGAAACATGGTATGATTTCATGAAATGCAAGAGAGTGAGCGGTTCATAGAATTTATACAGGAAGTGTTAATGCACGCAGAAACAGTGTTTTAAACACCCAGGCTTCTTGTTGTGATAATTGACATTGTGCTGTGTAATGGAAGGTGCTTTTCAATCTTTTCAAATGTTCTTAATTTGACACACTGTCTTTAAAAGGGAACACTCATGCATGTGTACAGATTTAACAGTTTAAGCAAAATTGATTATTTACTTAATACTCATTCCTTGTCTTAAATGCCTTCTGGAAAAATCTTTGCTTTTTGGCTGATGTCTTGAAGTCCTCTTATTTCGAAACTGTCCCCTCCAACCACCCATCATACAGAGACCACTTTTCTCATCCAATAAATTTAGGAAAGAAAAAGTCTCATCCTACAATTTTTGTAATTGTATATTCTGTCATCAGGAAATGCATCATATTAAGTAAAATTGTGTTGTGAACAGCACATGCGGAATGCAATAAGGCATCCTGTGTGTGCACCTCTTATTCTCCGGTCCTTGATATCTGAGTCAATATATATTATATATTTATGTAACACAATTCTAAAGGTGTTTCTGCTTGTTTAGATCCGGACACATGAATGGATGCATCTGCAAACCAAGCGGCTTAAATTCAACATCCTGCTTACTACATATGAAATTCTGCTGAAGGATAAGGTACTGCTTGTGACTGAGACAATTTTTAGCTGTCCATTCCTGATCACTTTTATCTGCAAATATTAGGATTGCCTGTCTGCTTACAGTATTAGTTTCCTCTAGTTTAAGTTAAGAGGTTTACAGCTGTCACATTCCACAATGAACAGTGAGGGATTCTTGTGGTTGACGGAGGAAGTTCACTGTTTATTAGAAGTGTATGAAGACAGAACAAAGGCACAGAAGGAGAACATGCATAAGTTCTGCATAAATGCTTCATCAATAAGCAGCTTATACTTTCGGTTGAAGTATTAAGCAGTAGGTACATGTACATGCAGTCTAATAATAAGCAAGTAGCTCCAACATGGAACACCATGACATTCTGTCTAAGGCAGAGACAGCACTCAACTCTCTAAAGAGGCGCACACACACCAGAAGTGTTCTTCCTTTCACAGAGCTGAATGGAGCACAGCTTTGTGGAACAGAACACAGTCTATTTATTATTATTATCAACTTTATACTGCATATTAAAAACATGACAGTTATTGCTCTGGTCAAGCCAACTGCGGTTTAAAATGCATGGTCCAGCCAGCTGTCACAAAAATAGAGGTACATGCTTTATTACAGTTACCTATAGAAACTGCAGAGAGAAGTGCTTACTGATCATTATTTCATTGATTTGGCCAATAAGTCTTCACTTAGTGAAAATGTACAGTATGTATGCCTTGTTTAGCATAGGATTTGGATTGGTCTTGTCTGACCAATACCGATCCTAGTATCTGATCAGTGCATCTGTATTTTAAGCAATCAATTTGGAATCTGCAATCGGACTGAATTTGAATTCGGATATATGAAAACCTGCATTCAAACTGTCAATGTTATGAATCCACGAGCAGCAACATTAAGCAAGTGAAAAACACATTTTCAAAAACACAACCATAAGTCAAAGCAAACATTGGGTCTCATTTGCTAAAATTGTGTGGATTTTAAATAATTCTACACACAGGGTGTAAGTCGTTTCACTTTGAATTCACAACAGGTGTGTACGCAGCTGAATTTATTCTTACCCTCAGTCTAATGTTAATGAATCTGTGTTATTCTAAATGAAGGAGCGCATGCCCGCAGAAGGTAATGTGCGTTAAACAAGGCCAAACCGCTTCCATATAGGGGCTTTCAGCACAACTAAGCTGAAAATGTGTAGAGAAAGATGCAGCCAAAAAACAATCACCCCCTAAAGCTGCGCAGTAAAGCAAAACAATTCAGAATGATTTTATAATATGTACTACTATAGATGTTGAATGAACTGAAGTTGTGTTTAGAGCGCTGCTTTTGCAGGAGCATTTATCTGTGTCTCATCATCCACAGGTTCAGGCTGTGCGTGTGATATCCGTTTATCAGGCTCCCTCTCTGGAATCTATCCATAATTCCCCATAACCTGTGGTCACCATAGTATGCACCTAAAGTACTATCAAAAGGGCAGAAATTCGAATGTGTCGTTGCCAGCACGGAGGGTGCACGATCTGCCCGAGGTTATCTAGAGACAACAAAGCGGCCGGGGCGAGCCTCGAAGCCGGTGCCTGGATGGGTTTTGGGTCTGATAAATGCATGCATCCTACTGGTCCACAGCCCGGTTCTCCAGGGGCCGTCGTTCGCAATGTTAAATCGGCACAACAGGTGCTTAAGCTGTTTGTGTGCACGTACAGAAACTGTCCTTGCTCGAGCTATAACACACAATTTTTGCTACTCCAAAATTATTTATATATATATATATATGTACATACTGTTATTCCATGTTTATAAGGGGCACCGGGAGTATGTGATTTTTGCTCATGTGTGGTTTCAGTTTGTTCTAAATTTTATTGTACATTTTAAATACATTTAAGTGCGAACACTCATTGGTGAATCAAGATTTTTGTGTGAAAACTTTGTACACATTTTACTATCACATTTGTGCTTGCGCACTATAAGTGAATGAAACCCATTGTTCTCCTTTTACAAGTGATCAACTCTTATTTTCCTTGTAACAATGATAAACTCAACACACCATATTCCTATGAACAGCAGGGCAAGGGGAGCTATTGAACTTGGGTTTGGATTCAAGTAAACGTAAAAAGTGTGCAAAAACCACCATGTGTCTTTGCTGTGCAGGAGTAGCAATTCAAAGATCTCATTCTGTTCTGTTTCTCCTGCAGTCATTTTTAGGAAACGTAAGCTGGGCAATCATTGGTGTGGATGAAGCCCATCGGCTCAAGAACGACGACTCACTCCTCTATAAGACCATGATAGAGTTCAAGTCTAACCACAGACTCCTGATCACTGGCACACCCCTGCAGAACTCACTCAAAGAGCTCTGGTCTTTACTGCATTTCATCATGCCTGAGAAGTAGGTGGCCGCAGACTTTGTTGCAGTGTTGTGAGTTTTTCATGCATGTTTTGCAGGCCTTTGTCATATCTGTGTCTGTGTACGTATGGCAGCATTTAAAGCCATCATAGGCAATCCTAGGCTGTCAGTGGGACTGAGAAACTAAATTTGATTTTTCACTTAATTAAAATCTTGGTAATATTTATGTTTGAATTTCAGTAGTATTTATGTCCGAATTTTAAAGACATTTCAGTTACACCCGGTCTATACTAGACGCGGGCAATGTCGGCTTGAGGCTGTCTACATTGGTCGAAGTGAATGTTCTAAACCGTATATTTGTCTCGTTGGCAGAAGTAGCGCCAGCATGTGCATCGTAAAATTGAACAGGACATTAGTTTACCGTCTACACTGGATGTACGCGTCGTTGACAGTGTGATTTGGGGAAAAGCTTAAAGACATTAGCAAGGTTTTCTTGGGTCAAAAATGACTTTTGGTGGTGGCTGACCTACATGGTCATCCACGTGTGGATTTATTACATAATTGCAATTTATATTAATATTATAATATTATTCAAGTACTATACTTGGATATAAAAGTAATTTTTGATCATCTAAGCATCTGGAAGCTATCAGATTTCTATCTGTATAAAATCTGTTCTCTTTTAATGCTGTCAGATTATAGGAAAATGTGAGTTGTCTGCCTTCAGAAATTCCAAGAGATGACTAGTTTAATCAGTAGGAGCCTGATGAAAGGAATCTGCAAAGGAGAACTTAGTCACACTGTCAGAATTAGGGCTGTCATGATTACTCGATTTAATTTGATTACTCGATTAAAAAAAAATTCCTCGATTACAAAATTGCCGAATGGACAAATCGAAAATAAGTCAGAAGTGAAGCAGTTCACACATGAGTGTCCAAACACAAAACGAAAATAGATGTCAGCTGTGTGACAGCTCTTCACTTTACATTTGATAAACAATGCAGGACCAGATAAACCATAACATCACTTCAGAAATGCAACAGAACTCAAAAAGAACATCTGCATGCGATGTGCAGTGCTGCGCGTCAAGAGAAGTTGAGCCATTCCTTTCCACGTGGGACACAAAAAACACACTGGAATGCACTTTAAACCTATTTATCTACACAATAATTTGCAATATAGGCTTTATGAAGCAATATACATCAACACATGTGTAATGTATGTGTATGTGTATCTTATCTGTATTTTCTCTGGCACTTGAGTCTAAATATATGCACAACTTACATTATTTCAGTAGTACACCCAAATGGCAATAGTCATATCATACTTTTCATGCGTTGTACTTGCTATAAATTTACTTTGATGTCGTTTCTTTGTCAAATAGCAATTTAAAATATAAATCAAGTCAATCACTGAAACAGTGTCACTGAGTAAGAAATAACTTGTATATTATGTATGTGTATGCGCATATAAAATACTGATAATTCACCATGGTTGATAGTTCATTGTTGCACAAAGTCAGTGTGATATAGTACTGTATAAACATAGTACTCATTTCTCTTGTAATACACAAAGAAATAGATATCATGTGAGAGTAAACTTAAATAGATATTAAATAATTATATATATATATATATATATATATAAAATTGTTGGAAGTGCAAAAAAAAAAAAAAAATGACACTCTTACATAGGGTCTCTAGATACCCTGTACACTTTTAGTGTATAGATTGAGGAATACTAAAGAGGTGTTGGCACAACTCCAAAAAATGGATGAGGTACAGGAGGTGGAATGAGGACCCAGGTCTCTAAAGACCCAAGGTGTGCACTTATAGGTTAAAACGATATCACCTGAATCGCGAGGGTTTTTTCATTATTGTAAACTTAGAGATGCAGTTACCTGTCCTACAAACGAAACAACCCAATTACACCAGAGATAAAGGTTTTGATAACGCTGCACTCCCTGGCCACAGGCAAAAAGAAACTGTGTAGCGTGGATGCACTGGAAATTTTTGTCATCTATCAGTAAAATCATCTATCAAGCTATATATGCCCTCTTCAGACCACAAATCATCCGACAATTCATAGCATGTTTTTATAGTAGATGAGACGCACACTTGTTTCATTGCACCAAAGTAGTATTCATCAACCCCAAAAAAAAAAAAAAAAAAAAAAATCTACCTACCTACTTACTAGGGCTGGGTATCTCCAGCCACCTCACGATACGATACGTATTACAATACGATACGTATTGCGATACACATCAGGATTCTATATATATCGTGATATATCATGATATCTTGATTAGATTTTCATTTTTAATTTAATTTCAATTAATTTGGGAATGTCCATTTTGCTTGCATACAGTATGAAAGAAATTATCTTTCAGCTAATGCTGTTATTCATTATACAGGGGACCTTCTAACTTGTTAAATTACAGACATATTTTAAATGTTATTTTATCATTCGTTTTTCATCATTTTGGTGACATTTGACAATTTATTTTAAATATAGTCCATGTATTCATCAATAATTTATGATGCATTGAAACTGCATACATTGCATATATACAGTATATTGTTACATGTTTGTTGTTTACATGCCTAATTTGTACTATTTACAAGTATTAGATACAGCTCTGGAAAAAATTAAGAGACCACTGCAAAATTATCAGTTTCTCTGGATTTACTATTTATAGTATGTGTTTGAGTAAAATGAACATTTTTGTTTTATTCTATAAACTACCGATTAGGTGATCACCTCAACCAAATATTATTTAACGAGGAAAAGTATAAAAAACACTGCTGTGGTAATCACTATCCTCTTGCAATAGGACCAGCTGGATGGCAAAAACAGTGCTAGTACTACCTCAAAATTAATTGGAAAAAATATATATGTATTGACCATGCCAAAAGAGTTGAAAAGGAAAGTTTTCAATGAGGAAAAGAAGGGTTCAATTCTGGCTTTACTGGCAGAGGGATACAGTGAGTGTCAGGTTGCTTCCATCCTTAAAATTTCAAAGACAGCAGTTCATAAGAACAAGGTCAAGCAGCAGACATTGGGGACAACAAAGCTACAGACTGGCAGAGGGTGAAAACGATTCTCCACTGACCGGGATGACCGCCAACTCATTCGAATGTCACTCAACAACCATAGGATGACATCAAGTGACCAACAAAAAGAATGGCAAACGGCAGCTGGGGTGAAGTGCACGGCGAGGACTGTTCAAAACAGGCTCCTAGGGGCAGGGCTAAAGTCGTGCAAAGCAAGAAAAAAACCCTTCATCAATGAGAAGCAAGAAGAGCTGGAATCGGGCAGATTCGTCTTTGTGAGGGATGCATTAATCAAGCCACGTACAAGGTTATCCTGGAAGAAAACTTGCTTCCTTCTGCTCTGACAATGTTCCCCAACTCTGATTGGTTTTTCCAGCAGGACAATACTCCATGCCACACAGCCAGGACAATCAAGGTGTGGATGGAGGAGCACCACCAGATCAAGACCCTGTCATGGCCAGCACAGTTTCCAGACCTGGACCCCATTGAAAACCTCTGGAATGTGATCAAGAGGAAGATGGATGTCACAAGCCATCAAAAAAGCTGAGCTGCTTGAATTTTTGTGCCAGGAGTGGCATAAATTTACCCAACAGCAATGTGAAAGACTGGTGGAGAACATGCCAAGACGCATGAAAGCTGTTGTTGGAAATCGGGGTTATTCCACCAAATATTGATATCTGAACTCTAAGTTAAAACATTAGTATTGTGTTTAAAAATAATATGAACTTGTTTTCTTTCAATTATTCGAGGTCTGAAAACAAGGCATCTTTTTTGTTATTTTGACCAGTTGTCATTTTCTGCAGATAAATGCTCTAAATGACAATTTTATTTGGAATTTGGGAGAAATATTGTAGGTACTTTATAGAATAAAACAAAAATGTAAATTTTACTCAATAGTACCTATCAATAGTAAATCCAGAGAAACTGATAATTTTGCTGGAGTCTCTTAATTCTTTTCAGAGCTGTATGTAGAACAAGTGCTAAAACGGTACAGTCTCTTCAAGACTTTGACAGTAGTGTTTGTTTGGTCGAATGGCTTCTTTACAGCATTCATGATATGTGGGATTAGAATTAAATGTTTCTTTTGTTGTTTTTGATAAATAACTGACTGTAGAGAACAAAGTATATTAAAAGACACATTATTTAACAACAAGTGGTTTGTTTGGATCTAGATTTGGACTTGCATTACACAGAAAGAGTCAAAGATTTTACTCTTAGCACGCAGTGAAAAGATCTCAGTGCTGAACTTCTTTAATTACCCATGTTAAAGAGAAATGAGCAGTCTTTTTTTAATTTTTTTTTTTTAGGAAAATTAGAAGGAACTATTTTATTTTATTTTGTTTTTTAATTATTATTATTTTTTTATTATTATTTAAGCAGAGTGAGTGCGGGAAATGTTGTTAAGCCCTTCGTTTTGGAACATATTCCTGACTTGGAGAGACATAAAAATTACATCATATGAAGGGATTGTCCATATTTTTAATTCAAGAGTATAACATAAGATTACAGGCTTGTTAATGTCACCAGTTCTGTTGTATTTAGACAGATAATCCGATCAATTTCATCTAATAATCACAGTATATGCTCATGTTTAATATTTCCTGCATAATCAGCACAGTATACATTTTCTAATAGGTCAGTTCTGTGTGACAGCAGTGTGTAAATGCTGTAGACACACCAAACACTGTGATCTTTACAGACATCGCTTATCCCGTGCAAATCAGTAGTAAATATTACAGACATCCACAGTAATTACTTTACGGGCATATGTCAGGAAAACTAATCCCATCCGAATAGGGCTTTAGCCACACTTCTCATCTGACCGAATTTGAAATCATTAAAGCCGTGCTTACCATGGCAGCAGTAAAACAAAAATCACTTTCATATTTGTTTTGCCTAATTGCAGTCATGTGCAGTTTTGCCTACTTTTGAAAATATGAAATAGCACAAGGCCATTCAAAACCAGAGGGTGAACCATGGCACTCATATGTGAAAGCGATCAGCAAAGTTTCTTCAGTGAAAGAGGCAAAAAATCCGATGTGGTCAAAAGATCAGATCTGTGCATTAAGCCTTGCAGTCTAAAAGCAGCTTTAGTCAGTATTGGGTCTAACATACATGTTGTTGCTTTTGATGTTTTGATAAGTTTTGTTCCTTACCACAGTACTGAACAAACACCTAGGATTGTTGTGGATATTTTCTATGAGTTTGCTAAAATATGCAGACCTGGCAGCTTTTAGAGCCTGTCTGTAGCTAGAGACACTGTCCTTCTATGCATTGCGAAACATCTCTTATTTTGTACTCTTCCACTTGTGCTCCATTTTCAGAGCTTCTGTCTTGAGAACATGAGTATGATTATTGTACCACGCTGCGGTGCTTTTCTCTTTAATTTTCTTTTATCGAAAGGGGGTGACTATCTGGAGTGTTAGAAAAGACTATCTATATTTTGTGACTACATCAAGTTCTTCTGAATTTTTTGGCTTACTGAGTATTTGAGACATCTGGAAGAATATTAGTGAATCTATCTTTAGTGGTCGGCTGTAGATTGAGTAACCTTAGCTAAGCGCAGCATACGAGAGAGGGAGTAATAATCTGAGACGTCATCGCTCTGCAGCAGAATTGCTATATTATCAAAATCAACTCCAATTGACAAAATTAAGTCTAGCGTATGATTATGTAAATGAGTTGGTCCTGTCACATTTTGTCTGACCCCAACAGAGTTAAAAATATCGATAAATGCTATTGCCAGTGTATCATTTTCATTATCTATGTGAATTTGGAAGTCACCAACAATTAAAGCTCTATCCACAGTAACTAATAAATAGAAAATCAGCAAATTCTCTAGGGAAATCAGAATATCAGAATCAGAATCAACTGTATCAGCAGCGCCTGTGGCAGGTTGAACTTCCTCAGCTGACGAAGGAAGTACAACCTCTGCTGGGCCATTTTCACAGTGGAGTCAATGTGTGTCTCCCACCTCAGGTCCTGTGAGATGGTAGTGCCCAGGAACCTGAATGACTCCACTGCTGCCACAGTGCTGTTTAGAATGGTGAGGGGTGTCAGTGTTGGGGTGTTCCTCCTAAAGTCCACAATCATCTCCACCGTTTTGAGCGTGTTCAGCTCAAGGTTGTTTTGACTGCACCAGACAGCCAGCTGTTCAACCTCCCTTCTGTATGCAGACTCATCGTCATCTCGGATGAGGTCGATGACAGTGGTGTCATCTGCAAACTTCAGGAGCTTGACAGAGGGGTCCTTGGCAATCCAGTCATTGGTGTAGAGGGAGAAGAGTAGTGGGGAGAGCACACATCCCTGGGGGGCACCAGTGCTGATTGTACAGGTGCTGGAAGTGAGTTTCCCCTGTCTCACAAGCTGCTGCCTGTCTGTCAGAAAGCTGGTAATCCACTGACAGATAGACATGGGAACAGAGTATTGGTGTAATTTATTCTGGAGTATAGCTGGGATGATGTTGTTGAAAGCCGAACTGAAGTCCACAAAGGATCCTTGCATATGTCCCTGGTCTGTCCAGATGTTGCAGGATATGATGCAATCCCATGTTGACTGCATCATCCACAGACCTGTTTGCTATCGAGCAAATTGAAGCAAACTGAAGGGGATCTAGAAAGGGTCCAGTGATGTTCTTCAGGTGGGCCAACACCAGTCTCTCTAATGATTTCATGACCACAGACGTCAGGGCGACAGGTCTGTAGTCATTAAGTCCTATGATTTTTGGTTTTTTTGGGACAGGAATAATGATTGAGCATTTGAAGCAGCATGGGACTTCACACTTCTCCAGTGATCTATTGAAGATCTGTGTGAAGATGGGGGCCAGCTGGTTAGCACAGGATCGAAGACACGCTGGTGAGACGCCATATGGGCCTGAAGCTTTCCTCGTCTTTTGTTTCTGAAAGACCGGCTCACATCATCTTCACAGATCTTAAGTGCAGGTTGAGTAGCAGGAGGGGGGGTTGCAGGAGGTGTTGGTGTTTGTGTGAAGTGAAGGTCAGAGTGGGGGTGTGGTGTGAGATTGGGCCTTTCAAATCTGCAGTAGAACACATTTCAGGTCGTCAGCCAGTTGTTGGTCCACCACAGGGTTGGGGGTAGGAGTCCTGTAATTTGTGAGTTGTTTCATGCCACTCCACACTGATGCAGGGTCGTTAGCTGAAAACTTGTTTTTTAGCTTCTCAGAGTATCTTCTTTTAGCCACTCTGATTTCCTTGTTTGGTGTGTACCTGGCCTGATTGTACAAGACTTTATCCCACCCCTGTAAGCATCCTCTTTGGCTTGACAAAGCTGCCTGAGCTCTGCTGTAAACCATAGTTTGTCGTTGTTGAACTTTAAATAAGTCCTAGTAGGAATGCACATATCCTGTGAGATTTGCTTTGTTAAAATCCCCAAGAATAATAATAACTGAGTCCGGGTATTGTTGTTCTGCGACTCTGCGATCCGCTCTAAACAACTGAAAGCCCAGCAGATGTAACGCGCTGTCCGGAATGGCTTCACTTAGCCAGGTTTCTGGAAAGCACAAGGCAACAGAGTTTGAAAAGTCCTTGTTTGTACGGGTGAGGAGATGTAGTTCGTCCATTTTGTTAGGAAGAGAGTGGAGATTCGCTAGATGAATACTTGGCAGCGCTGTTCGAAAACCGCGGCGACGGAGCCTGACCAGCGCGCCTGCTCATCTCCCTCGCCTGCATCTCATAGTGCATTTAAACACAGTTGCGCCTCTGACTAAAATGTCCAGCAAAACTTCAGAATATTCAAAAACCGGGAAAAGGTTGTCTGGTATATGCTGCCGAATGTTCAGCAGTTCGTCCCTGGTAAAACTGACTGGAAAATTATTAATATGGCCCGGGTTGTCTATATACTATAGCAAGATCAAAAGAAATCTGACGATGTCACATTAAAACATCAATGTAAATTGTAGCAACATCCCCTTCCTCGACCCTTCAGGTGAGGCTCATGTTAAAACAATAACCTGTGGGAGTAGACTTGTTTAAATTAATATATTCATCCGATTTTAGCCAGTTTTCAGCCAGAGCAAATCTAAACTATGATCTGTAATAATTTCATTTACATTTGGTGTTTTGGATGAAAGTGATCTAATGTTTAGTAGCCCTACCTTTTATATGATCTATTATTTATTTATTTATTTTCTAAGTTTGAAATCAATCATATTTTTTCTAAATGACTTAATGAGTGTTTTTGTTTGGGGCATAGACAGTCTCTATATAATATCTAGGTAATACAGTCTCTGTGTTCTAGTTCATGTGACCAGTGTGATGTCTCATGGCAGCTAAGGCGGATGGTTAAGCCAGTCTGTCTGCTTCCTGACTTGGGCCCCAGTTAATCAAATACTATCACTATTAAGACTATGAGCCAAATTATTATAGAGGAGAGTGGTACCTTCCCTAGAGGTATGGAGTCCCTCTCTTTTAGCAGGTCAGGTCTACCCTCAAAACTTGTCCAGTTGTCTATAAACCCTATGCTGTTCTCCGGACACCACTCAGACATCCAGCCATTCGGTAACACAAAGCTACTATAAACCTTGTCACCACGACGAGCAGTTAGGGGGCCACAGCATAATACAGTATCTGACATAGTTTTTGCAAGTTCACACACCACTTTAACATTAGCTTTAGTGATCTCCGAGTGGCGAAGCCAGACATCGTTAGTGCCGATATGAATAACAATCTTAGAAAATCTACATTAAGATTTAGCCAGCACTTGTAAATTTGATCTGATGTTAGACGCTCATATTAGTGAATATGACATGTTTAAGTTGTAGTCTGGTGGTGTAAATAAAGTCTGTGCTTCATGATCTTATGATGTGTTGTTTTTTGACTAACATTAGTATATACACATTAAATATATACTATATACAACGATCAGCCACAACATTAAAACCACCTGCCTAATATCGTGTAGGTCTCACTTGTGCTGCCAAAACAGCGCCAACCCGCATCTCAGAATAGCATTCTGAGATGATATTCTTCTCACCACAATTGTTCAGAGCGGTTATGTGAGTTACTGTACACTTTGTCAGTTCGAACCAGTCTGGCCGTTCTCTGTTGACCACTCTCAGCAACAAGGCATTTCTGTCCACAGAACTGTCCCTCACTGGATGTTTTTTGTTTTTGGCACCTTTCCGAGTAAATTCTAGAGACTGTTGTGTGTGAAAATCCCAGGAGATCAGCAGTTACAGAAATTCTCAAACCAGCCCGTCTGGCACCAACAATCATCCAGTGAGCGGCAGTTCTGCGGATGGAAATGCTGGAGAAGGTCAACAGAGAATGGCCAGTCTGGTTCGAACTGACAAAGTCTATGGTAACTCAGCTAACCACTCTGTACAATTGTGGTGAGAAGAATAGCATCTCAGAATACTATTCTGAGATGCGGGTTGGCGCTGTTTTGGCGGCACGAGGGGGACCTACACAATATTATGCAGGTGGTTTTAATGTTGTGGCTGATCGGTGTATTCACATTATAGTGCTTTTTTATTTATTACAATGCGTTACAATTATGACATACTGGGTGTTATAAATAACATCGTCCGATTGTTCATTTCCAGATAAACTCAATCCAAATCGATGATGTTATAACCTCCTGAAATATTTAAGCACCATATCAAACTAAACTAGAGATGCTGCTCTTTACAACCAAACAGGTGACACAATTTGAAGAGGTTTCTTACCAGAGGCACTTTTGTTGGCGCTGCGTCTGTAGGATCGCTTCAAGCAAATTGACAGCATGCTGTTATGACACGTGACTCGGTGTGGCAGAAGTTAACCCTTTAAATGCCAGTCTAGAGTCTTGCGAACAGTATTCAGTTGGTTTTTATTCATTTAAATTATGCGTTGCCTATAGTGAATCCAAAATAGCGAGTGCTCGCATGAGGTCGCGGGGTCTCACAAGGATAAATATAATTGACACGTGTACAGATAACTAACATGTCTGATGTTGTTTTTTTTTTTTGTTTTTTTTGTTTTTTTAATCGCATCCCACAGTGCAGCACAATGAAGAAATATGGAATTTTGGTCACAACATGGCTGCACGGTCATACAGTGACTTAACATGAAACAGGTCAATTAACAACATAGAAATATAAGAAAAACTGCATTGAGAGTGGCACTCAGTGCCACGGGTTAACGATGTTAATTAAATGCATTGTTGTTGTTTTGGTTTTTTCAGTAGGGCTAACAAATAAAATTATGAAATGTTCACAATGTATTTTCATTTTGATTTTCAGGAAGATAATTAACTAATTTCTATGAAGCAACAGTTTTCATTTATTGAAAAAGGCTGACATTGTAGTATTTTTTTTCTGTATACCAATTCATGACATAACTAAGCTATTTACCTGTTTCATTTGACGTCACTGTATGATCACACTGCCGTCTTTTATACAGATATAACAACCTCTAATTTTTTAACATTGGAGAGAGCATAACAGTCAACTAGCGTGTTACGACAGTACGTCACTGTTTGCGGATACAATACAAATGGAGCCATAAACTGACACCTACCTGTTGCAAAACTTTCTGTGTCTTCTCTTTTAAAACAGCAATTTTACCGGGCAAGGGTACCTCAGCGAGTAAAGACACTTACTACCACTCCTGGAGTCGCGAGTTCAAATCCAGGGCGTGCTGAGTGACTCCAGCCAGGTCTCCTAAGCAACCAATTGGCCCGGTTGCTAGGGTGGGTAGAGTCATGTTGGGTTAACCTCCTCATGGTCGCTATAATGTGGTTCTCGCTCTCATTGGGGTATGTGGTGAGTTGTGCGTGGATGCTGCGGAGAGTAGCGTGAAGCCTCCACACGCGCTATGTCTCCGTGGTAACGCGCTCAAGCCATGTGATAAGATGCGCGGATTGACGGTCTCAGACGCGGAGGCAACTGAGAATCATCCTCTGTCACCCGGATTGAGGCGAGTCACTACGCCACCACGAGGACTTAAAGCGCACTGGGAATTGGGCATTCCAAATTGGTGAGAAAAAAAACCCCCAGCAATTTTACTGTAGTAAACTCCACACGCAGTTCATTCCAAAAGAACATGTTGAAGATTAGTGGACAGGCGGTCAATTCATTAAATGATGAGTTGTTTCCTCACAAAAGCAATTTATTCAGCGTAATGAAGCATCTCCTCCATAGACATCCATTAAAAAAAGACTTCTTGTCTCCTCGCCATTGTACCGTCAATAGAATGTGTATGGGACCACCATGCTATGCTACTTTAGGCTAAGATTGTAGGCTCCCCTATATAAAAGGGTTCTGCATATACTATCGGTGTGCTATGCTGTGGGATGCGGGAAAAGCCAGCTAATTTTTTTTCTATTTATAAATCATGAAAAGGTGATACTGCTGTTCAGTTACCAGAGCCAAAATTTTATTTTTCTTTCAAAAAATTTTGTCTTTCAAGTGACATGGCTTCATTTCACCAAAGTCAAGCTGCGATTAAGGGGGAGAATAGGGATAAAACACTTGTGGGTCTTTGCTAATTAATTTAGGCATGTCGGTTATCTGTACACGTGTCAATTATATTTATAACATCATCGATTTGGATACAGTTAAGCTGGAAATGCACATATGATGAGGTTATAACACCCAGTATATCATAATTGTAACACATTGTAATAAAAAAAAAAAGCACCATAATGTGAATATAGTATATATTTAATGTGTATATAATAATGTTAGTCAATAAACACATCATAAGATTATGAAGCACTGACTTTTAAGACTGGGTATTGATACAGATTTTTTTATTCACAAGCTCTCGATTTGATATAGATCCATATGGGTACATTCAAAGTCTTTCTAGCAAGTCAGTCCACTGTCGGCCATGTTTGGAACGCTCATGGGAGGCTATGACAGTGCATGACACTGCAGCTCCTATATACTTGAATGGGAAAAGACCAAAATCTTTAAAACTGTTGGTCAAAATTATGATCAAAGAACATATCTCAAATCAGCAGTAAAATCTAACAACACCTGAATCATAAATTGTGCTTTACCTCAGATTACGCTAAAAAACGCAATTTACCCGGCTTCTATAGCTAATGCGCATGTGCGTTCTCGAGTTGATTGACAGGCGATGTCTGTATCTAAAAGGTTATTGGCTCTTTTACCTAAGGCGGGACTTCCTTTCTACATCTGTTGACTGTTGGCTGCTGTTGTGCGTTCCAATTTCTCCAATTAATTTTAATAGAAGTGACCCATCTCTACTAAATAGTCTCTGGTATATTTCAGTTATAATTTACTTAGATAAGAAATTCTCTCCCAGTTAATGCTGTTAATTATACAGGGGACCTTCTTACTAGGTACATTATGAAAATATTAATTTTACTAATTATATTATTTTTTCATCATTTTGGACACATTTTGACTTAAAAATTAACAAATCCATGTATTCAATCAATGAATAAGATTATATTTCATATATTATTTTTTTGTTAATTTAATTGCATAATCTTTACTATTTACACATATTTACATTGATTTGTTGAACACGTGCTAAAAATGGTACTGTCTCTCTAACAAAAAAATGCATTTCTGTAAAGAGCATCTTTAAATGAGCGCATGTTAACGAGAGAGGACTCGAATGGCTTTATCTCATTTGTGCCATGCATGATTAGAATTAAATGTTTCTTTTTTGTTGTTTTTGATCTACAACTGACTGTAGAGGACCGAAAGGGTATTAAAAGAGACATTATTCAATTTTACTCTCAACACGCAGTGAAAGGATCTTGCTGCTGAATACTCCACCACTATACTACACAAACACTGGTGAGTGAAATGTAAACATTTACCAGCCAGTTGCCAAGTTTATACTTTTAAGTCACATACGTGAAATATGATTGCAAATGTGAGTGAATTCCTCTTATTGTAGTGGAGGGTTGCACACAGAGTAAAAAGATTGATCTTGGGATTTAAGATTCGATACAAAGATTGTTCAAATGAAGATCGCGACGCATCGGAAAATCAATATTTTTACCCACCCCTACTGACTTTATTCACACCACCAGACCACAATACATATTAGTCTTGAACACATACAGTATATGCCTTGATTGCATTCTCTATATTCTTCAAGAGTTAAAAGCAGCTCTTACATTCATACAGATGGGATAATGACAGACGTTTTGTAATATTGTGAACAAATCAGAGCAAAAAAAAGCAAACATTTGTAATTTCTGAATGAGAGATGTTCACGGTGATGTACCAATAGGTATGCGTACTCGCTGGTCACACGTCAGACTCGCTGGCATACGGAGGTAAATTGTGGATAAAATATTTGTCTGCGAAAGTCAAATTTGGCAATATTTGTGCTGACCTCAGATCTATATACACCTTTCCTTGGACTTGGCATGGATCAAAAGCATTTTTTTTAGTTTTTTCTTGATAACATTTTACAGGTGTTTTTCCATTGTTTCCACCTGCTAATGGTCACAAATATGGCATTAATTTTGCATTGTTAGATCACCTTCACGTTAAAATAAAAAAAAAAAAATACAATACAGTTAATAATATTAACAATGTTGTTGTTGTGGTGGTTCCTGAGCAGCGGGTTTTGAGATCGATGCAATAATCCATGTAAAAAAGAAAAGGGATGCACACAGTTGAATCGAAATAAAAGTAGAAAAGCACAAAAAAAAAAAAAAAAAACGGATGGGTGCAGTAAATGTTAGAGATTAAAGATTAAAATGTTGAAAATTTAACATTTCAGTCGAGTCAAACATATTATGAGTCCTTGTCTGTCATAAAATAAGCAAAAAAAAAATCACAATTCTGTTGTCATTTTAAGTTTATTGGCACACACATACATTCAGCCTTTCAAAGTGTATTGTACAAGAAACCATACACAATAATATCATCTCTGTAGGTTTTTTTTTTCTTAATGTTACTTGAATATTTGATATTGCTTTTTGAAACATTAAGCACAGTTTTCTTCATTTGTTTCTTGGTTCTAATTTTAGTACTAACTGTTTATTTGTCTTGAATAATTACTTGAGAACTTAATAAAATTCTATCTATCTATCTATCATTATTGGCCTATACAATAATCAAGGAAATAAAAATAAAAAAATAGGTGAAGAAAAATAACGTTCCACTGTAAACAACAGTGCCGTCTTGCCATTTATTTGAAGTTTATTCATTTTTTTTCTCAGGTATTTTCCTCTTGTGTTATCAAAATTAATTATAATTCAGGCGTTGGAGCAATTCACTTCATCCATCCTTCCATTCACATTTTTCATGGCTGGAAGGATGGATGAATGTTTATTCTTTTAACAGTGGGATTACTTGGGGGGGAGTCGTGTGGCACCATGTAGGGGTCGGACATGTGAACGGTGAGCTCTGCGCACTTTGCTAGTTTTTAATTCTTTTTGTGTCTTAAACTGGTGAGATTCGATACACCCTGCTACATAACTGTTCTGTGAAGTCAACATGTCAAAGAATTCAAAATCCTCTGGCTCTGGAGATATTAAAAGATCCTTATGTGCTCAAGCTGGTACCCCAGACAGGGCCGCAGACCAGGGACTCTAGTTTGGACGGTGCGGCGGGAGAGAATCAACGACAACTGTCCAGCATGTCTGTAATGCTGGCGAAGGTTGTGGTGGACTTGGAGGATCTTGCTGTAATATGTCAATCGATTACTGCGATGGAGACTAAATTCACTGAGTTGGTTACAAGAATCGGGGACGTCGAGAAACGGATCGATTATCTGGAGTCATTGGAGAGGGAATTAGCTGCTAATCTGCTAGCGACCAAAGTAGATTTTGAACGCATTTGGGAAAAACTGGAAGACCTTGAGAATTGTTATCGGTGAAACAACATCTGAATTGTTGGAATTCCAGAGAACAAAGAAGGCCGAGATATGGTAAAATTCCTAGATGAGCTCTTTCCGAGTCTGCTCAACATAACAGGCCATAAGTTGGAAATCGAGCGAGCTCACAGGGTCGCTCACTCTGAGATCGGCTGAGGGAGACAGGCCCTGAGCAATTCTGGCCAAATTTCTGAGATCATCCGATAAAGACCGAAAAGTATTACACGAGGCGAGGGGAAAAGAAAGGCTTTCTTGGAAGAACCACAACATTTTCTTGTTACCAGACTTTGCGAATTCGACGAGATAAATGTGATCGATTTAAGGAATGCAAGAAACTCTTACATCAATGGAAGGTCACTTTTGCACTGATATTTCCGGCCAAATTGAGAATAGATGCTAAGGATGGCCGCAAAATATTTACATGCCCACAGCAAGCATTGTCCTTCATAGAGACAATGGGCTGAGTAAGCCATTTGGTGATTTTCATGTTGCTGCCTAGTGGACCTGAATCACGGAGTATACACTCAGCTGTCCGAGGAAACTGGGCACGTTTTTTTCTTTTTGTGTTGTTTCCGCCTAGTGGCTTGAGTTTGTTGTGTGGAATAACACTCCAAGAAACTTTTATATTGACGGAATGCAAGAAACTTTTACATCAGTGGAAGGTCGCTTTTGCACTGATGTTCCAGACCAAATTGAGAATAGATACTAAAGATGGCTGCAAAATATTTGCATGCCCACAACAAGCAATGTCTTTCAAAAAATCAGTGGACTGAGGAAGTCATGGTGTGTTTCTCACTTTGCAGCCAAGTGAGCTTGACTCACTGAACATTCACTTGACCGTCTGAGGAAGCTAGGCGACTTTTTTGTTTCTTTTTGTGCTTGTTCCGCCTAGCGGCTGGAGTCTGTTTTGTGGAATAACACTCCTTTGGGACAGTTGTGGATGAATCTGCATATTCCTTGTGTTTATGCCTCCTATTGGCTGGAGTTTGTTTTGTGGAGTATTTTTTGCAGGACATTGGAAGGATTAGGTCATCTGCTGCACTCATGAACAGCCGGCTCACTGAACATTCGTTTGACTGTCCGAGGAAACTGATTGGATTTTTTTATTTGTATTTTATCGTAATTTTTTTTTGTGCTGTTTCCGCTAGCGGCTGGAGCTTGTTTTATGGAGGAACACACCTTCGAGACAGTTTTGTGAATGAATCTACATGTCCTTTGAGTTTATTCTGCCTATTGGTTGGAGTTTGTTTTATAGATTATTTTCTGTTATGTAATTCTGTCTCTCAAAATTTGTATAGAAACTCCGGATTTGAACAATTCGACAGTGAAGTTGTAGCGGGGGCTCTCGTAGGAGTACATGGACTGTTTGAGATTATGGGTTAATGCGCACGTTTTTTTTTTTTCTGTTTGTTTGGTTCGGGGGGAAGTTCGGGGATTGACTGTTGCACTAATGTTGGAATGTGGTCTTTATAATTTTATTTAAAAAATATGATATAGTGTTTCTTCAAGAAACGCATCTTTCCCCACAGGAAGCTGAACATTTTGGGAAGATATGGGGTGGACATGTTTTCTTTAGTGCTGACTCAAGTAAGAGCAGGGGAGTCATTACATTGATAAGTAAACATCTACAATTCAAATGTCTCAAACAGATTAAAGATAAATTAGCAAGAGTCATTATTGTTTTAGCAGAAATTCAGGGGCAAAGGTTGATTTTGGCTAATATTTACGCACAACGCTGATGATCAGGGCTTTTTTTATAGATCTTGAAGGTGTTGGGCCTCGTGTTCAGATAGAAGACAAAGGCAGGCCTAACAGTCGTAAAACCTAACTCAGCCCCCACACATTCCATGTCGTAAATTTTACTGATAAAAATCATGCCAAAATCAAACAAAGGGAGTCCAAAACAGACTACAAATACAGGAAGCCTTGCTCACTAAAGGATCGAGCTCTAAACTCCTATTGGATGAGGCACACAACAGAACGTCCCTCAAACATGACATCATCAGGAGTTCAAATAATTCTGAAATGCTTCCAGAGTTGCTTCCAGCGACTTCGTTCACCGAATAAAGACGTAGCTTTTGCTGCTCTCCGGTGCAATCTCGTGGCACAAGGGAGTAATGTCCGACTTGAAACTGTAGCCATACAATCTCCATCTTGCTGGACGAGTTGAGATTACTTTGTGTTCAACCGAACACTCTAACAGATCCGAAGGAGACCGCTGAGCAGTTTGCATCTTCATCCGTTGGCCTACAGAAGTGAAGAGATTAAAGATTTCTCTTCCATCTTCAAGTCGACATTTCTGAGTTCTCCGCCAGCCCGCCGAGAATCAACAGCCGTACCGCCCGCCGACAGAGCGAGGAAACTGCCTCCCGTCATCACCCGAGCCTCAAGGAACCGGGTCAAAGTTAAAGGACGGAGGAAAACACATTCTACCTGTGTCCTCATGCGATTCAAGTAAGAGGTTACGTCTGGGCAGAGATAGAATATTATAGCGTGTTATTCTTGTGTTTCAAGGTTTTTGCTTGTACAGTTTACGGACCGCCATGTCCGCTCATTATTAATACTCAGGGTATTAATTATCACGAATTTGTTTTGCTGTATTGTGGTCCAACCAAATTGGATTGTTGTGCAAATTTCGCCGTTGCGGGTGAGACAGAAACTGAGTTCATCCATTAGAGTCAAATAACGCAGGACTTTTACGAGCCCCGCTCATAAAACCGTGTCTCTGAGTGATGAACACGGCTGCTTTCTCTCCAGCTATCGCGAAATCAGCTTTCGGGCTGTCACTTAATAATCTCTCTCTCTCTCTCTCTCTCTCTCTCTCTCTCTCTCTCTCACTAACCACACTGACACACACACACACACACTGTCACACACACACCTTATGTGTTATAGGATTATTTTATTTCCATATCTAATCATATCACTGTTTAGTTTGTAGTTGTAAGTCGGAAGTTTATTGACTGCATTGTATTAATTATTAATTGATATTACTGCATAAATAAACTTTTGTTTATATTACAAAGAGAAGTGTTTTGGTTTGTTTTGCATACGCCTGTGTCATGCTGACGGGATGTCAGTGCTCGGATTCAAACCTTCATTCATTGTTTTTTCCCGAAAATCGATATTCTTCGGATGCCGATTTTCCTAAGAAAACAATCTAATATTGAGACTGTTTTAATATTTGGTTATTAGTCCCTAATTCCAGGGTGGTGCCCCATCAATGTTAATCCTTATTAATATTCTATATTTTTTTTGATAATTGATAATTATCTTTGATGGTTGTTGAATTTGAATGATCAATAAGCTAGTGTTAATTTTAATTAATGTTTCATCGATGTTAACAATTAACGATTATCTTTGATAATTGTTGATTTAAAGGACTTAAAAAAGCTAACATTGATTCTCATCAATGTTCTATTGATTTTAATAATTAATAATTATCTTTGATAATTATTAATTATTGCTAATAACCAAACTTGCTCCTAAACGTAGCACACTACATTTACTGGAGCCCCATATGAGGTTTTAATGAGTTAGATCCAATTAATTAATTTAAATATTAATTAATAACTACAGAAATAATTAATTATTTCTGATAGTAACACTGATCTAAACAACCAGTAAAGCCCGACAAAGGGATGTTGCAATCCGTTGGCACCCCTCATGATATAATATTGGGAGGAAACTCCTTGACCATAGTGATGCAAAAGTGTGCAAGCTCCCTAGAGCAACATTGATGCTTCACAGGATGTATAAAAATCTTGGTCTGACAGATATTTGAAGACTTTTAAACCCATCTGTTAGGGACTATACATTTTTTTCATCAGTCCATAAAATTTATTCTAGAATAGATTTTTTTTTTATTTATATATCTAAGTCCCTCATTTTATCTGTTGTGGATTGCTCATTTGGAAACATCTTAGTCTCAGATCATACCCCGTTGTGAGTTTAGAGGTGTTGCCATATACGGAGAAAAAGAAATCATATAGTTGGCGCCATAATGTATCCCTTTTGCAAAATCCTGAATTCCAACAAATGTTCAAGGCTGAAATCAATGTTTATATGGAGACCAACTGGTCCTCAGTATCCTCTGTGGGCATGGTTTGGGAGGCACTTAAGGCTGTTCTTAGGGGTTGGGTCATACACTATGCCTCATTCATCAAAGAATCCAAAGCACGAGAACTCGTGGAGTTGGAAGGGAATATTAAAAGTGCCGAGGTAGAGCTGAAGCTCCAAATGTCTTCTGATGGCCTCAGAGAATTGACCCGATTGAAATACAGATATAATACTATTTTGTCACAGAAGGTGGAGTTTGGTCAAGACAGTTATATTTTGAGTCAGGGGACAAAGCATGGAAGCTTTTAGCTAGATATATAAAGCAGAGAGAGTCTTTTTCTACCATTCCCTCAGTGAAATCTGCTGGTGGTGAAATTTGTACCTCAGCCATTGATATTAATAATGCTTTTAAAGGCAAGGCTCCGGGGCCAGATGGCTTTGCCGCTGGGTGTTTTAGATCTTATGCTACAGAACTGGCTCCACTTTTGTTAGAAGTTTATACAGAATCATTAAAGAATGGAAAGCTTCTTCTAACCATGACACAAGCCCGGATCACTCTGATTCTTAAAAAAGACAAAGATCCAAGCGAGTGTATGAGTTATCGTCCAATTTCCCTGATCCAGCTAGACATTAAAATGTTGTCAAACATTTTAGCTAACCAATTAAGTTATGACATCTCTTATAGATCAGGTGGGGTTTATTCAGGGCCGCAGCTCTTCTGATAACATTAGGCGTCTCATCAATATTATGTGGTAAGTGGTGAATGATCAGACTCTGGTCGCGGCCATCTCACTTGATGCCGAAAAGGTATTTGATATGGTAGAATGGGATTATCTTTTTAAGATTTTGGAAATATATGGGTTTGGGAATATTTTTATTGGATGGATTAAGTTACTTTATAGACACCCGGTAGCGGCGGTACAAACAAATTGATTAATTTTAGATTATTTTACTCTGGATATGGGCACCCGGCAGGGTTGCCCTCTTTCCCCATTATTGTTCTGTCTTGCCCAGGAACCATTAGCAGCTGCGATAAGAAGGGAAGATGATTTTCCAAAGGTGGTGGCGGGAGGTGTGGCGCATAAGCTTTTACTTTACGCAGATGATATTTTATTATTCGTCTCTGACCCCACTAGATCTATGCCTTGCTTCCACAGAATTATTAATTTCTTTTCTAAGTTCTCAGGATACAGAATCAATTGGTCTAAATCTGAAGCTTTGGCTCTGACAGCGTACTGCCCAGTAACGGCTTTCTAGCCGGGCACCTTCCAGTGGCCCAAACAGGGCATTAAGTATTTGGGAATTTTATTCCCAGCAAATTTGTCTGATTTATTTAGTTAATTTTGATCTGTTAATAAAAAGGTTTTCGAGCGATGTTGGCAGGTTAGCTTCATTACATTTATCTGTGATTGGGAAGGTTAATGTTATTAAAATGAATTGTATTCCAAAATTTAACTAGCTGCTACAATCTCTCCCTGTAGATGTCCCCCTCTCTTATTTCAAGCAATTTGATAGCATAGCGAAGATCTTCATTTGGAATGGTAAGCGTCCTAGATTACATTTTAATAAGTTACATAGGCCGATTGACAAAGGTGGGCTAGGCCTACCCAAGATTTTTATGCTTTTGGTCTTTGACATTTGGCTCATTGGTTGCTTCCACCTGAGAGAGCCTCTCCCTGGTTTTGTATTGAACAGGAAGTTCTTGCCCCTATTTCGCCTTTGCAAAGCCTTTCTATCAAACTAATCAGAGAAGTTACACCCCGTTATCTCGCATTTTTACTCGGGATGGACAAAAGTGTTGAGTGTTTTTCAGACATTTATTTTAATGTTGCCTCAAGCATATGGCTGAACCCAAAATTATGTATTGAGTGGTCAGAGTGGATTGTGAGGGGGGGTTACTACACTCTGTGACCTATATGAGAGTGGAGTGTTGAGATATTTTGAAAATTTGGTTCAACATTTTGGGATTCCCATATATTAATTAATTTTAATTAATTTTATTTATCACACATACATTTGCACATATACAGTGAAATTCTTTTTTTTCACATATCCCAGCTAAGCTGGGGTCAGAGTGCAGGGTCAGCCATGAGCAGATAGGGTCAAGGGCCTTGCTCAAGGGCCCAGCAGTGGCATCTTGGCTGTGCTGGGGCTTGAACCCCCGACCTTCTGACCAGTAACCCAGAGCCTTAACCGCTGAGCCACCACTGCCCCAGTTCAGTTCAGTAGATATCAGTTCTATAGAACTGCGATTTGGGAATCCCAAAATGTTGAACCAAATTTTGATCTGCCTTTTGCGCCACCTGCTATGTATTGTTTTTGGGAGTATCATACACCCCCCTAAATTGGCAGATACTCTGGGAGAGGTGATTACTGCTTTTGGAAAAGGTCATGAGGCATCAGTGTATTAATGTTAATTATCTGTTAATTCAGAGTCTGGGGGATGGAGCTTTAACTTCTCAAGAGATTATGGGAGAAAGATTTAAACTTGGTATTGGAGGAGGGAGTGTGGGCTAGGATTCTATAAAGTCTGTATCTAGAGATGCAAGGGTTCGCCTAATGCAATTCAAAATTTTACATAGATTCCATTGGACCCATGCGTGAGTCAGAGGGCGGCCGAGTGCCATGGCGGGGGGCGCACCACTGGCCAGTCTTACCCGCAGCGTCAGGGAGGTGGTGCAAGAGCACGTGCGATGGTACCCGAAAGATGGTGAATTATGCTTGGGCAGGGCGAGGCAGAGGAAAGTCTGGTGGAGGTCCGCAGTGGTCCTGACGTGCAAATCGGTCGTCCGACCTGGTTATAGGGGTGAAAGACTAATCGAACCATCTAGTAGCTGGCAGTTTTATCCGGTAAAGCGAATGACTAGAGGCCTTGGGGCCGAAACGATCTCAACCTATTCTCAAACTTTAAATGGGTAAGAAGCGAGACGCCTAGTGGGCCACTTTTGGTAAGCAGAACTGGCGCTGCGGGATGAACTGATCTTGGTTGAGGGTTCAAAGTTTTGTATGTGACGTCTTGGGCACTCGGGTTTCGTTTTGTCCCAGACTCTGTATTTTGGGAGATGGGGTGGTCATCAATGTGGGGAATAAACATGTGGAGGATTGGGTCCTAACCAGTGTTATGGTCACCAGACAGGTGGTTTTGAGGGGTTGGAAGTCAGCTGGAGTGCCCCCATTTCAGAAGTGGTGCTCAGAGATGGGGAGGGTAGCGGCTTCAGAAGAAGGGTCATATAGAAGACTGGGGAATTTGGATTTGTTTGTTGGGAAATGGGATAGATACTTGCCGTTCTTGGAGGGTTCTCGGGGTGGATCAGTGGAGAGAGAAGGGGTAGTTATTAATGTGTGTTGTTTTCTTTTTGTTTTCTTTTGTGTGTGCTCATGTATGACCACAAGGGTGTTTGTTGAGGATTGGGGTGGGGAGGGGGAGGGGTGGTAGTGGGTGTTAAAAGTTGATTCTGTGTATTTGTTTTACTTTTCTGTGTTTTGAATAAAAAAAACAATGGGATTACTTAACTGTTTTAGCCTACATTTGTGAAACTCGCATCACACGAGCCAGTCTCCTTCTCTATATAAAACTGCACCTATCATAAATGCATAAACACACAACAACATTATCTTGTTCCACATGTTTTAGAATTTTCTACGTATGTGCCACCACATAGATTCTGGAAAATCCTTTATGCGTTCTAGACAAACTTGCGCGGGTAAGTTTTCTACTGAGGTGAAAGTTTTGAGAGGACTTGAGTCGCAACGTGTACTTTGTTAACGGTTTCTGTCATTTGATTTGCTCATGTCTCTTACATTGTCAGTGAGCATCAGAATATCGTTCTTTTGGGGGCCTGGGTAGTTCAGCGAGTACTGACGCTGACTACCACCCCTGGAGTCGTGAGTTCGAATCCAGGATGTGCTGAGTGACTCCAGCCAGGTCTCCTAAGCAACCAAATTGGTCCGGTTGCTATAGAGGTGGTAGGGGGAGGCCACCCAATGGCCCAAGGACGGTATCTAGTGGCGTGGCTGAAGGTCTCCTGCGTGTTCTGTCTTATCGTGTGCATTAAATAATACTTTGATTATTTGATTTGAGTTCCATGTTTTATCAATCTTATCATTAATTATTTTCTTTATTTCATCTGACTCCAATTATGAAAAACCTCCATGTATCTATGCTCTGAATTTAAGTTTTGTATCTTATTATTTTTAGTAATTCTCTCTTCTAGACTGCATTTGTTATTTCAATGTTATTTGAGTCCTGTGCTGGCCGGATGCAGGTCCTTTAACTACAAAACTCATCAGTTTCAGATATTAGTACGTTATAGACTAAGTCCTTATAGGTTCTCGGCTTTATCCATTTAGTCTTATTTGGCTAAGTTCAATATAGATTCTTGACTCCGTTTAGCCCCAGTCAATTAAGTTCTGTTTTACATATTCTCGGTTTGCCGTTTAGCCTTTTACATACTTAACTAATGGGTTACTTCTGAAGTAGCTTAGTTAAGCCAACTCTGACCATAGATTTGTAGTTAATAAGAAATATACTAGAAAACAGTCCTTCAGAATGAATCATAATAACAATTTATTTACCAGGTAATAGTAGTACATGCAAATGATCTAATTAAAATAATCAAACTCAAAGCTATCAGTGAACCAAGCATAATAATATAAAGTTGCATTCCATTCAAACATTTACCAAACATAAAAAATTCAAACTGCAATTACCTGGTAGAGAAAAACTACACACAATATTTTCTGTGTGGGTCATATGGCTACAGAGACCCTGATTCCTTTGTCATCTTTCCCTAAATACCAAACGATTCTATTGTTATTTCAGATGTGTTTGATGTTATTTAGGATCTGGTTTTACAATTTAGGGGGTTGCAAGCAAGTTCTTTGAAGCTTGCATTTATGTTTACAAAGAATTCCATATGGTTCCTGTGGGAGGGACATACTGATACTTACAGAATTCTACTAAATTCTGAAACCTCACTAGTGACTTGATTTTTCTGGAAGGGAATGAGACTGTGTTACCAGTCGCAATGAGATCTTCCAAATGATACCAAATTTGCATGATCAAGAACCTTTTACATTACAGAACAGGATAAGTCATAACTTTGTTTTTTTGGTGTGTGAGAGAGAGAACAGATGTGAGTGTGATTTGTGTTTTGTGGTCCATAATCAGTGGGGTGTGTTGTCTCAGGTGGAGATGTCTTCTGTGTGAGTTTTATGACGTTGGTTTTCACAGAGTTCTTTGACTTTTATCGGAAGTGATGCCAGTTTTGTGCCAGTCATACAGTTCCTCCACTTGGCCCCCCTGGGACAGTTCCAGAAACATCTGGGTGGGTTCATTGTAAAATGTCTGCAGGGTTTTAGTCAAAAAAACTTATCTTAGTCATTGAAGTGTGTGCAGATGCAGTGGGTTGAGGGCCAGTGCCGCATTGGTTGATGTTCGTAAGGATCTGATGAGGCATCTGAAATAGCAACACTGGAACAGTGTGAAGGTGAAAATGAAGGCACTGCCAATTGCACATCCCCGGAATACCCAGTCCCACCATGTGTAAGCATACAGTGCTGAGTGTGTAGAGGAACTGGAGAGGATTTGTGCAGTCTTTTTGGCCAGATTTGTTTCTATCTGTGCCTGGTTGAGGTGGTATTCCGTCTGCAGGATCATTCTTTGTGCCAAGTCCATTGTGTCTGCCACAGCTTGTGCGCTGTGCTCGTAGAATGTGTCATCCCACCATGTGGAAACTTCAGTGTCCAGGGGTATCCTCCCTAGGATGTTGATCTGACCCACAGACAAATCCTATGTTACCTCCAGGCAAAAGGAGTGATTGGCAGGACAGGTTAGTCACTGACGACACACCACTGAGTATGGGACACCTGGATTGCATCAGAATGACCATGTAATGGCTGAATGTTTATAAGCTTAGTGTCACTGGAAGAAAAAGTTTGAAATGTGTTACATGTGCAAATAACATAGTTATGCATTTCATGACAACATGTGCGACTGGTAAACAAAGTCTCAGTACCGTTCACCATCATGTAACCATCTGATCTTTCACTACCACGCCAATAGGGCGTATAGTAGTGGAATTTGGAAAAACTTGATCTGGATGGATTAAAGGAAAGGTGGCAAGGAATCCAAGGCAACCAGAACATTCATCACCAGTATGCATCATTTCAGTGGATAATAATTCAGAATAATTAATGCCTTTAATTTTTTCTGATGCAAGCCACCTGCGCAGGTCTAAAATTTCCATAAGATCATTTAGAACATGCCTACGTGTCTTGTACAGGTGTAGATCTAAAATGTCTTGTCTTGCAGCCATAAATAAATCTTGTGCATATGATCTGCAGGCTACTTCACGTTCGATGGTACAGGTCTGACAGAACAATGCGTAACTGATCAGTAGAAGTGCCTGCACCTTGGATCTGACCGCTTTTATGATATTTTCATTACTATTTGTGATGTGTTGGAAACCGGTGGCTACCTGGTTAGCCAACCATGTTGAAAATTGTGATTGACTGTTTATCTTGTATGTTGGCTATTGAATTCACTGAGCCAAAGAGGCCTGCTATATTTCCAAGCAGGTCCCGTTTAGTATGTACAGTTGTGCTCAAAAGTTTGCATACCCTGACAGAAATTGTGACATTTTGGCATTGATTTTGAAAATATGACTGATCATGCAAAACAAGTCTTTTATTTAAGGATAGTGATCATATGACTCCATTTATTATCACATAGTTGTTTGGCTCCTTTTTAAATCATAATGAGAACAGAAATCAACCAAATGGCCCTGATCAAAAATGTACATACCCTTGAATGTTTGGCCTTGTTACAGACACACAAGGTGACACACACACAGGTTTAAATGGCAATTAAAGGTTAATTTCCCACACCTGTGGCTTTTTAAATTGCAATTAGTGTCTGTGTATAAATAGTCAATGAGTTTGTTAGCTCTCACGTGGATGCACTGAGCAGGCTAGATACTGAGCCATGGGGAGCAGAAAAGAACTGTCAAAAGACCTGGGTAACAAGGTAATGGAACTTTATAAAGATGGAAAAGGATATAAAAAGATATCCAAAGCCTTGAAAATGCCAGTCAGTACTGTTCAATCACTTATTAAAAGTGGAAAATTCGGGGATCTCTTGATACCAAGCCAAGGTCAGGTAGACCAAGAAAGATTTCAGCCACAACTGCCTGAAGAATTGTTCTGGATACAAAGAAAAACCCACAGGTAACCTCAGGAGAAATACAGGCTGCTCTGGAAAAAGACGGTGTGGTTGTTTCAAGGTGCACGATACGATGATACTTGAACAAAAATGAGCTGCATGGCCGAGTTGCCAGAAAGAAGCCTTTACTGTGCCAATGCCACAAAAAAGCCTGGTTACAATATGCCCGACAACACCTTGACATGCCTCACAGCTTCTGGCACACTGTAATTTGGAGTGACGATACCAAAATAGATCTTTATGGTCACAACCATAAGCGCTATGTTTGGAGAGGGGTCAACAAGACCTATAGTGAAAAGAATACCATCCCCATTGTGAAGCATGGTGGTGGCTCACTGATGTTTTGGGGGTGTGTGAGCTCTAAAGGCATGGGGAATCTTGTGAAAATTGATGGCAAGATGAATGCAGCATATTATCAGAAAATAATGGCAGACAATTTGCATTCTTCTGCACGAAAGCTGCGCACGGGACACTCTTGGACTTTCCAGCATGACAATGACCCTAAGCACAAGGCCAAGTTGACCCTCCAGTGGTTACAGCAGAAAAAGGTGAAGGTTCTTGGGTGGCCATCACAGTCTCCTGACCTTAATATCATTGAGCCACTCTGGGGAGATCTCAAACGTGTGGCTCATGCAAGACGACCAAAGACTTTGCATGACCTAGAGGCATTTTGCCAAGACGAATGGGCAGCTATACCACCTGCAAGAATTTGGGGCCTCATAGACAACTATTACAAAAGACTGCACGCTGTCATTGATGCTAAAGGGGGCAATACACAGTATTAAGAACTAAAGGTATGCAGACTTTGAACAGTGGTCATTTCATTTTTTTCTTTGTTGCCATGTTTTGTTTTATGATTCTGCCATTCTGTTATAACCTACAGTTGAATATGAATCCCATAAGAAATAAAATAAATGTGTTTTGCCTGCTCTCATGTTTTCTTTAAAAATGGTACATATATTACAATTCTCCAAGGGTATGCAAACTTTAGAGCACAACTGTACAGGTGGTATTTGGACGGCAAGTCTGCCTTTGTAATCAGAGATTAAGTCATCGATTCGTGTCTGTAGCCGTGCATATGTTTTTTTATCATCATTGCAATTTTACATAAGCAGATAATATATTTGAAATGTTGTATGTTACATGAGTCATAATCAAATTTACATCATGCAGTAGAGTTTTGTTGACATTTCCCTTAAGTCCACCAGGAGGAATAGGGTAAAGCTTTGGGCATTGTTTTGGCTTGCTATACCCACAGGTGGTTAAATTGAAACAATGATTAACAGTCCATGAGCAGTTGTGTGGGTCTGTGAAATTGTCCATGCTATGTTTGCATTTTCCCACACAATAAGTTCCTTCCTTTTGGATAGTCCAAACAAAGGCTTTTGGTTTGTTGTCAAGGGGTTTGTTTAGTGTTAAATTGAATTTGTATTCTGTGTAGCTAGTGTGTGTGGTGTTTATTGTTTCTGTGTAGGTGCACCTATATGTAGCAGGTTCCAAATTGTTGACAAAATAACATATTTTTGGGTCTATGCCATCATTGTTCTTTTCATATAGAGTGCGCAACCCACCTTCTGTAGCCCCTGGATATTCTTTTAGTTGATACCAGGCAGTGATGTTGTGTTGGGATGGCCACGCTGGAGTGTGTTGATATGTTCATGGTCGGGAGTTGGGTGGAACCTAATTTACAACAAATTTGTGGTGCACAATTTGATTCCGGTGCTACACTGGGAGGCCATGTAACTATTTCTCTTGGTGTAATGGTAATTTGAGGTGTGAGAGGCCCCTTTTTTTGTGTGTGGATTTTCCCCCTTTTTCTCCCAATTTGGAATGCCCAATTCCCAATGTGCTTTTAAGTCCTTGTGGTCACGTACTGATTCGCCTCAGTCTGGGTGGTGGACGACGAATCCCAGTTGCCTCCGCGTCTGAGACCATCAACCAGCGCATCTTATCACGTGGCTTGTTGAGCGTGTTTCCACGGAGAAATAGTGCTTGTGGAGACTTCATGCCATCCACCGCGGCAACCACGCTCAACTCACCACGCGCCCCACTGAGAACAAACCACATTATAGCGACCACGAGGAGGTTACCCCATGTGACTCTACCCTCCCTAGCAACCGGGCCAATTTGGTTGCTTTGGAGACCTGGCTAGAGTCACTCAGCACACCCTGGGATTCGAACTAGCGAACTCCAGGGGTGGTAGCCAGTGTCTCTTACCACTGAGCTACCCAGGCCCCCAGTGTTAGAGGCCCCTTTAAGTATTTCCACACCCATCTCCCACATTTCAGTGTGTGTGTGTGTGCGTGCGATACCCTTTGGCCCAGCTTGATGCAGGTGGGCCCGGACACCTGTCTTGTGTCCGGTCTCCATGGAATCGCAGTGGTGGTCCTGAGACAGAGAAAGAGAACACATAGTCTTTTTGTGGCCCTTTGAGCAATTTACATTGAGACATGTGGTACCATCTTAGTTTCCCTTTTACGGTTGTGGCCACACAGCTGTTGCATACAGCTTTAATTTCATATGGTCCATGCCATCGGGGTGTGAATGCACTTTGCTTCACAAAGACATGCACCATTATCATGTCACCTTCAGTAAATTTCACTTCAGATTGGATTAAACTGTGCATCATTAATCAGGTCTGACTGTTGCTGTTTCAAGGTGGATTGTGTATGTAACACTTTCAGCCTTTCTTGTAATTGTTTCAACACAGTCTGCTGAGATGCGAGCACAAGTGGCCCCAGGTCTGCTGGGGTGATTTCTGGGTCTATGGGGAGCTTCATGACTCGTCCAGTCATCAGCTCAAATGGGCTGATGCCCATGGCTTTGGACGGGGTTGCTCGCAAGACTGTCAGAACTGTAGGCAACGCGTCAGTCCACCTGTTTTTATGCTGCGTGATCTGTTTTGATATGTCCTCTTTGATGGTGTGATTCACACGCTCAACCATTCCAGAGCTTTGTGGCCTGTATGGAACATTAAATTTTTGCTTGATGTTCAGCATTTTGCATATGTGTTTCATTATCTGCCCAGTGAAGTGTGTTCCTTGATCTGATTCGATCTCCCCAGAGTGGGAGGATATGGTTCGCTATCACTCGTGCCACTGTGTTTGCACTGTTATTGCGAGTGGGAATTGCTTCAACCCATTTAGAGAATTTGTCAATTATCACTAAGCAATAGTGATTATTTATTGGTCCATTACCCAGTGCCAAAGGGGGTTTGGTACTGGGTAGTGGACCAATAAAATCTAGCTGTAATAATTCCCAAGGTCCTTTTGGTGGGTCTGGTCTGCAGAGTTTAGTTTGACCAGGTCTACCTTGGTTGATGGTGGCACATACGATGCATGTATTGCACCATCTTTCAATGTCTGATGCCATTCTCGTCCACCAGAAATTCTGTTGTATCAGCTGTTGTGTTTTGGGAGCTGATACGTGTGCATAATCGTGGTATAGTTTTATCACTGGTTTCTGGAGGGCCTCTGGACCAACGTATTTCCCATTTCTTAAAATCATGCCCTCTGTGACATTGATTAATTGATCCTGCCTTAATTGCGGTGCAAGCTTTCCATCAGAGATCCACAGTTCCTGTTGATACTGCTTTAAGTCGATGGGAGTAGCCTGAACCGCACTCACAGCAGGTGCAATTAGCATATCGGGCTGCCATTCATCCCCTTTTATAGCTGCTAATTTTGCTAGCTTGTCAACAATGTTATTTTTTTCATGTTCATCTGGGTTTTTGTTAATGTGTGCACACACTTTAATGACTGAGATCGCATGCCAAATCGAGGTGATTATATTAAAATGTTTTACGAGTGTCCCGGCGGATGTTAGAAACTTGCGTAATTGCCACTGAGCCATAAAATCATGCCCTACACAAAATGCATATCTGCTATCAGTAAACACACACAGCGGTTTGTGATGTGTCCTGATAGCCTCAAGCAACGCAATGAGTTCTGCTTCTTTTGCAGACATGTTTGCGGGTAATTTGAGTAACAATTGGTCAGCATCTGAATTGAGAGGATTAGGAGTCCACACTGCACACCCTGTATGGAACTGACTGTCTTGCCAGTACTGGGTGCCATCAATGTACACGAGTCTGGTTCGAGAGTTTTTTTGTGTTACTGGTTTTGCTTGGCATGTGTGTGGGTGGCCCTCCACGTCCCCTAATAGGTGTGGTAAAATACGAGTGTTAACTGTGGTTACATCGCGTGCTTGTATGTCTGCTAACCATCTTGCTAATCGTTGTGATAATACCCCTTTAATTCGGCCCTGCAGCAACATTTGCACTGGCGTGTGCATTGTATGCACAACAACAGGTTGGAAACCCACAATAGGTTCTGTTGTGGTTAACATCCAATGAACCGCCAGCACATGCTGCGTGCATGGGTCGAATCCCTGTTCGACAGGAGATTTCTTTCGGCTGTAATAGGCAATCGGACGCAATTTCCCTCCATGCTCTTGAGCTAGCACTCCACTTAGCGTATTTTCATGGCCGTCTACTTGCATATGGAATGATTTTGATGAGTTAGGCAAACCCAGAGCGGGCGCAGTGTGCAAGTTTTGTTTTAAACTTGTAAAAGCTTGTTCATGATCTTCTGTCCATTCTAGAACGTTGGAAGGCTTTGTTTTTCCTTTTACGAGTGAGTGCAGTGGTGTTTGCAAAATCAGGTATAAAATCTCTTAAATAGTTAGCTGTTCCTAGAACTTTTTGTAATGCATTCAGTGTGTGTGGTCGGGGTAGCTCGGCTATGCACTTCCGCCTGTCGTCTGTTAACGCGTGATGGCTTTTTGTTATTGTGTAACCCAAATATTGCACTTTGTAGGGCTTTACTGGTTGTTTAGATCGGTGTTACTATCAGAAATAATTAATAATTATTTCTGTAGTTATTAATCAATATTTAAATTAATTAATTGGATCTAACTCATTAAAACCTCATATAGGACTCCAGTAAATGTAGTGTGCTACGTTTAGGAGCAAGTTTGGTTATTAGCAATAATTAATAATTATCAAAGATAATTATTAATTATTAAAATCAATAGAACATTGATGAGAATCAATGTTAGCTTTTTTTTTTAATCCTTTAAAATCACCACTTATCAATTGCTAACATCGATGAAACATTAAAATTAACACTAGCTTATTGATCATTCTAATTTAATCAAAGGTAATTATCAATTATCAAAAATCAATAGAATATTTATAAGGATTAACATTGACGGGGCACCACCCTGAAACCAGGGACTAATAACCGAATATTAAAACAGTCTCAATATTAGATTGTTTTCTTAGGAAAATCGACATCTGAAGAATATCGATTTTCGAATAAAAAAACAATGAATGAAGGTTTGAATCCGAGCACTGACATCCCGTCAGCACGACACAGGCGTATGCAAAACAAACCAAAACACTTCTCTTTGTAATATAAACAAAGTTTATTTATGCAGTAATATCAATTAATAATTAATACAACGCAGTCAATAAACTTCTGACTTACAACTACAAACTAAACAGTGATATGATTAGATATGGAAATAAAAATAATCCTATAACACATAAGGTGTGTGTGTGTGTGTGTGTGTGTCAGTGTGGTTAGTGAGAGAGAGAGAGAGAGATGATTAAGTGACAGCCCGAAAGCTGATTTTGCGATAGCTGGAGATGAAGCAGCCGTGTTCATCACTCAGAGACGCGGTTTTACGAGCGGGGCTCGTAAAAGTCCCTTGTTATTTGACTCTTTAATGGATGAACTCAGTTGCTGTCTCACCCGCGATGGCGAAAATGCACAACAGTCCAATTTGGTTGGACTACAATACAGCAAAACAAATTCGTGATAATTAATACCCCGAGTATTAATAATTAGCGGACATGGCGGTCCGTAAACTGTACAAGCAAAAACCTTGAAACACAAGAATAACACGCTATAATATTCTATCTCTGCCCAGATGTAAACCTCTTACTTGAATCGCATGAGGACACAGGTAGAATGTGTTTTCCTCCGTCCTTTAACTTTGACCCGGTTTCTTGAGGCTCGTGTGATGACGAGAGCCGTTTCCTTGCTCTGTCGGCGGCCGGTACGGCTGTTGATTCTCAGAGGGCGGTACGGCTGTTGATTCTCGGCGGGCTGGCGGAGAACTCAGAAATGTCGACTTGATTGAAGATGGAAGAGAAATCTTTAATCTCTTCACTTCTGTAGGCCAACGGATGAAGATGCGAATTGCTCGGCGGTCTCCTTCGGATCCGTTAGAGTGTTTGGTTGAACACAGAGTAATCTCAACTCGTCCAGCGAGATGGAGATTGTATGGCTACAGTTTCAAGTCGGACATTACTTCCTTATGCCACGAGGTTACACCAGAGAGCAGCAAAAAGCTACGTCCGTATTCGGTGAACGAAGTCGCCGGAAGCCACTTTGGAAGCATTTCAGAATTATTTGAAGTCCTGATGATGTCATGTTTGAGGGGCGTTCTGTTGTGTGCCTCATCCAATAGGAGTTGAGAGCTCGATCCTTTAGAGGGCAAGGCTTCATGGATCTGTAGTCTGTTTTGGACTCCCTTTGTTTGATTTTGGCGCGATTTTTATCAGTAAGATTTACGACTTAGAAGGTGGGGGCTTAAGTTATGTTTTTACGACTGTGTTAGGCCTGCCTTTGTCTTCTATCTGAATACATGAGGCCCAACAACTTCTTTCTGTGCGATTTGAGCTTTCTCTTTATTCAGTTTAAATCTGGTTTTACCAAGTGTCAATACACCTTGTCAAGTTGTAAATGTTTGTCCATTGACCCCTCTGTTGAAATTAGTATGTCATCGAAATAGTGGATTACGTTGCCTGCATCTAACAACGGTTTGAATGTGTCCTCCACCTCTCTGTGAAAAATGGCAGGGCTGTTGTGGAGGCCCTGTGGCATCCTTCCCCACGTGTACTGAATCTGGTTTACCATAAAGGCTAATTTCCATTGATCTTCACGTCTCACTTTGATGGACCAAAAGCCGTTCTTAATGTCAAGGACCGTAAACCACGACACTTTTGTTGAGATTTGTGAAAGCAAAGTTGACAGGTTTGCCACTATGGCTGTAGCCTTGGGCAAAACTTTGTTGAGATGCTGATAATCAATACAAAGATGCCATTTACTATTTGGTTTTGGTACTGGAAGACATGGAGAATTTGTTGTTGAACTACACCACTGAACTACCCCCCTGACTTCCAGTTGTTTCACTATTTCATGAACGGCATCTTCTGCCTCTGGTTTGATGCAGTATTGTTTCTGCGGTGGAGGGGGCTCCCCTTCAATGCACATGACAAAGTCAATGAGGCCGCAGTCATGTTCATGATTAGCCCAAATGCTGCTGTGTTTTTGAATTAGTTGTTGAATTGTATCTGTAGTGGTGATGGACATGATGCTGGTTTTTTGTGTGATAAACACCTTTTTACCATTTGTTTGTTTGTAATTCAATTTGTTTTTCAAAACAATGAATTACAAAGCCATGTTTTTTCATGATGTCCATTCCCAGTACAGTTCCTTAGCTGTTATTTGGTAGGTACCAAAAGGACTCTTCTAGTACCACCACACCTAAATCAAGTTGAGTTGGCTGTGTTTTTGTTGCTATCATTAGCGTATTGCTGATGCCTTTTTAGAATGTTAGTTAACCGGCCTCCTAGGTTAGCTCTTATTTTTATCCAGTTTCTGCTCATGATTATGCTCCCAACAGCTATGGAGGCCACGCACCCCTATTGGCGATTGTTTTTCTAATACGGCGATCAAATCGGCACGTAGTTTGTCATCAGGTCTGTTTTGTTCTTGATTTCCAGTCAGTAATTTCTCAAAACCCTTAATCAATTCAGAGTCTTGTTTTGAATGAATTTGCTTATGTTTTATATGGAAGTTCCTTGTGAGATGGGTATTAGTTTTGCAATAAAAACAATATATTTCAGTTTCTTACGGGTCTATTTGTCTTGAGTCTTTTCCTTCTGCTACCCATTGATTTGATGCGATTGAGCGAGATTTTGATTTCCATCTGCTCTCTATTTTTGAGCCCCACTGAACTAATGACCTGAATGTGTTTTCTGCTGGATCTACACTGTTTAGCAGTGCTTGCTGGATTGGTGTACCTGCATTGTTTTTTTATGAGCTGCAATAAAACCTCTTCATTGCGGGTTGCATCTTCTAGACCTAAATGCTCTTTAAACGTGATCCACATTCGTTCGGCATATGTCTCAAACGGTTCTTTGTTTGCCTGCCTTATTCCTATGATTTTCTCCCATTCTGCGGGTGTTGTCCCCCGTAATTCTAACAATGTCTGTTTCAGGGGGGCCTGGGTAGCTCAATGGTAAAAGATGCTGGCTACCACCCCTGGAGTTCGTTAGTTTGAATTCCAGGGCATGCTGAGTGACTCCAGCCAGGTCTCCTAAGCAACCAAATTGGCCTGGTTGCTAGGGAGGGTAGTCACATGGGGTAGCCTCCTCGTGGTTGCTATAATGTGGTTTGTTCTCAGTGGGGCGCGTGGTGGGTTGAGCGTGGTTGCCGCAGTGGATGGAGTGGTGGTGGCGTTGTGGTAATTCGATCCCCACAGCCACCACCATTGTGTCCTTGAGCAAGGCACTTAACTCCAGGTTGCTCTGGGGTTATTGTCCCTGTAATAAGTACACTGTAAGTCGCTTTGGATAAAAGCGTCTGCCAAATGCATAAATGTGAATGTAAATGAATGTCAAGCCTCCACACACGCTGTGTGTCTGTGGCAACGCGCTCAACAAGCCACGTGATAGGATGCGCTGGTTGACTGTCTCGGACGCGGAGGCAAATGGAGACACGGATTCGTCTTCCGCCACCCGGACTGAGACGAATCACTACACGACCACGAGGACTTAGAGTTCATTGGGAATTGGGCATTCCAAATTGGGAGAGGAAAAAAAAAAAGTCTGTTTCAGTTGTAAGTAAATATCCTCATCTGTTTCATCATCTAGCTTATTTAGAATGGTCCCAGGTTTAATTTCCTGAGTCAGATTAGGTCTGAGCTCCTCTGGGATGGTGAGTATAGCTATTTTCCAAACATCCTCACTTCCAGTTTATAAATGGAAGCTTGTAATATCAATGAATCCCAGTACGGTTGAAACGGACCTTTTCTTGGCATTATTCCTACCACCTCTTTATGTTTAGTGCATTCTTCACAGGTTAGTGGCCGGCTGATTATTGTCACTCCATCGTCTGTGTTTGTCATTGTTTTTAGTACAGCTACCCTAACAGATTTAGGGCTCTTGAACCGGAGCTCGGTTAGGAGTTTCTCTCCGTGGCCTATTTTCGAGTGTGGCATCATCATCACTTTCTTTTCGTGTCTCTGTATTAAATGCGGGTTCATCCAGTGCTGCTTGTTTAATTGCAGCCACTGGAAATGCTGTGTTTCAAGCGCAGAGATGTAATTTTTGCCAGTTTTGAGTCTCTTTTCGAGTTCATCAATCTTTGTTGCCATTGTCTCGCTCTGTCTTGCCCAACCCTGTTTCTCATATGCAAACGTGGTTACCTGAGCTCTTAGGTTGATTAGTTCTTTCGATCGCGATCTTTTAATGTCTTTAATGCTCGTTATAGTTCTTCGTTTTCGTCAGTGGTTTTTTGGTCATTGTGACGAAGTGTGTATAACATAGCGATGGGAATCTTTTTGTATTTGCTTTTAGATGCTAATTTTCACATGCAGGTGAAGACCAAACCTCATGTCCTGCGTAAAGTTGGAACTGAATGTCGCGCTTTGAAAGACTACACTCGCCTGAGGTTGGGAGATCACGGAAGGGCTGTTGCCATTTTGTAAGGGGGAGGCCACCCAATGGCCCAAGGACAGTATCCAATGGCGTGGCTGAAGGTCTCCTGCGTGTTCTGTCTTATCGTGCGCATTAAATAATACTTTGATTATTTGATTTGAGTTCCATGTTTTATTAATCTTATCATTAATTATTTTCTTTTTGATGTATCTATGACTCCAATTATGAAAAACCTTGTTGAAGTATCTAAGCTCTGAATTTAAGTTTTGTATCTTATTAGGGCCCGAGCACCAAGGTGTGAGGACCCTATTGTATCTGCTCCGCTTATTAGGACTCGAGCACCGAGGTGCGAGAACCCTATTGAATCTGCTCTGTTTATTAGGGCCCAAGCACTGAAAGTGCGGAGCCCTATTGTTGTTCTAAGGATTATTGTTATTATATATTTTTTTCTTCTTCTTTTCAAGGTTTTCGGTACTTTTGAGGTACATAACATGCGTGAAAACTCTTGAAAGTTTGCACACCCATCAGAGTCGCTGGCCATTAGGACGTGGCAAAGATACAGGTGGGGGGGGGGGTGTGGGGGGGCTTTGCGGCACCACCTAGAACATGGGCATATTCGGGGGGCTATGTAGCACATCCCTTTTGAGCTACAGTCACCAAACTTTGTACACATATAGATCTTATGAAGCCGGACAACTTTCGCGCTGACAGTCATAAGCTCTGCCCAAAAGGAAGTTGGACATTATGGATTGTTTGAAAAATGCATGCTCAGGAATTTGATATACTCCTCCCAGGGATTTTATGTTACAGGTACCAAATGTGGGCGACATCATGCCAAGACATTGACCATGCTAAATTGCGAAGGGATTTTTGATATATCAAACAGTGTTGCCATGGCGAAGCGATAAAATAATGTCAAAAAAATGGAATAAGGAAATGTCTCATATCGTCTGCGTGCATGGTGTGATTTTACATAAAAATTGAGCCAAATGTTTGTCCTTGCAGGCTGATCACATTGATGTGGCTATTGTGGGTCACGGCCATAGCGCCACCAACTGGCGGATGGAAGTGTGTCACTTTTAACAGACTTTGAAATATCTCTATTATGTTAACCTGAGTTGCTTCAAAAGATTTTAGAATAATGTCAAGACAGTACAGATTTAAAATTCTGAAGGGATTCTTTATCTTAAATACTGTTGCCATGGCAATGTGTTAAATCTCATTCCTTTTTGTGCGTATTCACATGTTTTGAGGTATTTGGCAAGCTTGGTTTTTAAAGTTTATGGTTAATAAACATATGTCTTAATTTTTATATAAATAAAATATAATAAATATATCAACTGAAATGTAAAAATAATAGAAAACTGTCATAATGTGTATATGTAATGAGTGGCAATTACAATAAATGTCCAATAGAGGGCATCCAAGCTCCATGAATGATTCCCAAAATAACACAGATGATATTTCCTGTGGTGTCTAAAAGGGATCCCTCTTTCGTATGTTATGTATATGAAGTATGTGTAACTACGTTCTTCAGTTAATTATATTTCTCATTTCATGTGTTAAACATCTCCCATTCTTGAGTTGGAGTTTTCATCTGATTGTTTTGATTGCCAATCCGGCGCTGGAATGTGTTATTTTGAATTTATGATAAATGTTTGTTCTGGCTGTTATCAATGTCGTTTGGAGTTTCCGGGGATGCCGTGCGAGAAGCAGACCTGTGAGACACGAGCTCTGCGAACTTTGCTAGTTTTTAAAAAAAATTATTTTCATGTTATAATCTGGTGAGATTCGATACACCCAGTTACATACTTGCTCTTTGAGGTAAACATGGCAAAGAAGTCAAAATCCTCAGACTCTGGAGTCATTAAAAGACACTTACATGTTCAAGCTGAGGCCTCTGACGGGACTGCGAGACGGGGACTCGATTTGGATGGCACGTCGGTAGATGAAATTCAGCGTCAACTGTCCAACGTGTCGGTGATGCTGACGAAGGTTCTTGCTGACTTGGAGGATCTCGCTGTAATATGTTGATAGATTACGGTGATGGAAACAAAATTCTCTGAGTTGTTTACAAGAGTGACAGAAGTTGAAAAACGAATCGATTATCTTGAGTCACCAGAAAGGGAATTATCCACTAATCCGCCCGCGTCCAAAACAGATTTGGAATTAATTTCGGAAAAACTGGAATATTTTGAAAATATGAGCCGAAGGAATAACATACGAATTGTTGGAATTCCTGAGCATGAAGAGGGCAGAGATATGGTGAAATTCCTGAACGAGCTCTTCCCGAGTCTGCTCGACATTACAGGCCACAAGCTGGAAATCGAGCGAGCTCACAGGGTCCCTGCTCGGAGATCTGCTGAGGGAGAAAGGCCCCAATCGATTTTGGCCAAATTTCTGAGATCATCCGATAAAGATCTCGTGTTGCGCCAGGCGAGGAGCGAAGGGAAGCTTTCTTGGAAGAACAATAATATTTTCTTGTTCCCTGACTTTGCAAATCAACGAGAGAAATGCGATCGGTTCAATGAATGTAAGAAACTCTTACATCAGAAAAAGATCTCGTTTGCTCTGTTTCCGGCCAAACTGAGAATAGAAACGAAGAATGGTCGCAAAGTATTTACATGTCCAAAACAGGCACTGTCCGTCATAAATACATTGGAGTAAGCCATTTGATG